>NC_143017.1:60679102-60876602 GCF_055824585.1 Amblyomma mixtum | reverse complement strand
CTCAGCAGCTGCTTAGCGCCCTGGCAAAAATGTGAACTCGAAGGTGCTAACGCAGGAAGGCAAGTCACAAACGCCTGGAGCTGCGTTACCTAGAATCGACGGGCGATATGGCTGCTTACAATAAGGGAGATCGCGAAAAAAAGGGTATAACTTCGCACAAGCTTCGCTGCCGGAGGTTAGTAGTATGCCAACGAACAAGGTAATCACAAGCAGCACAATTAATCAGCTCAATATTGGAAAGGTCCATATACCACAGTGGCTCAGTGGTTATGGTACTCGGCTGCTGACCCGACATACGCGGGTTGATCCCGGCCGCGGCGGCCGAATTTCGATGGAGGCGAAATTTTAGAGGCCCGTTAGCGGTGTGGGTTCAGTGCACGTTAAAAAACCCTAGGTGGTCGAAACTTCCGGAGCCCTTCACGACGGCGTCTCCTATAGCCTGAGTCGCTTTGGGACGTTAAACCACATAAGCCAAACCAAACATTACTAGGCCGATTACATGTGCTGTTTTGGATGAGACCCGAGAACCGGTAAAGGAAACGAAGTTACACCACTCTCTCATAAGTTAATGCTGGTGTTTTGCGTTTGCTCGTATGTAGGAAGTAAAAGTTATGTTTTTGCAGTTGCGAAATTTTGGTAAGGCGGAGATTAGACACATCTCTTACCCCTTGAATATTACTGGAATGATATATGTTGTGCAATCCGTCATGATTACAGGCGTTTGTGAAAGTTCTGCTTCGGTGAGGCCCCTGCTTGTACCTTGTTTGGTTTGGTTGGGTTTATGGGGTTTAACGTCCCAAAGCGACTAAGGCTATGAGAGACGCCGTAGTGGAGGGCTCCGGAAATTTCGACCACCTGGGGTTCTTTAACGTGGACTGACATCGCACAGTACACGGGCCTCTAGAATTTCTCCTCCAAAGAAATTCAACCGCCGCGGCTGGGATCGAACCCGCGTCTCTCGGGTCAGCAGCCGAGCACCATAACCACTGAGCCACCGCGGCGGCATTGTGCCAGCACACAAATCATGCAGTTTATAGCGCATGCCCCCATGATTTTGAGCCAATGAAGCGGTGCCACTTTCTCGGTATCTAGATCGGACAGGATGTTTACTCCATTAACCTTCGACAGTCGCCTCTTCGCGCTATTGATCAAGTATTTTAATTAGAGGACAGTGTTTTTGTTTTGTTAGGTAAATTTTTTTTAGGAAGATGCTGAAAAAGTAGAGATCAGTGGCTGAGTTCGTTCGGGAATAGCGTGAAATAGGGTGATATAGTTCAATTAGCTCGCAGACCACAATGCACGCTGATAAAGTTGGAGGGAAGTTAAACAAGATCGGCAGTGTCCACAGCAGCTTTCTATAGCTTCCTCTTTGAGTCTCGGCCCAGCCAGTTGTGAATGTAGAAGATATTCAGCTTTTCGATCCAGCAGCTAACATAAAAAAAAAAAATCGTACAAAATACACTGATTTTCGAAATGGTTGTTGTTTGGATCAATTGGCGTATGTTTGCTCAAAAACGTCAGGCAGCGCGTAAAGACGCAACGAGCAAGTGGACAGGACCAGAAGCTCACTATCAAAGGTGAATTTTAAACTGAAATTTGTAATATAGCCGCAAATAAAGCGTGAGTACAACTGCAAAGTAAAAACTACTACTAGTGAAAGGTTACATCTATATTTACTGAAGGACCATATGGCCGTATGCCCAGTTGTATAGATCAAAAAGACACCAAACATCTGCCGCGCCTTTTGTGTTCTGCACAACCTCACTAAGTTGTCAGAGTTTCGACATGGCGTTAGCATTCGTTAGTTTTGTACAAGGAAATGTAAAGAAATATAAAAACTTTCCGAAACTACCTTAATTTAGGTATTCGTTCCTGGTTGCATTTAGGACTTCACGTTGTCCAAAGCAACATCACCTGAACGCGAACAAAATTCTGCAATCACTAGCCATACACAGGCTGTCTGCTTAATAATGATGTAGCCCATTATTATAGACCAAATATCTCAGCTATATACGAGGGGGTACCCAAAAGAAACGGGACTAAATTTTTTGGTCGGCAAAGCTTCTGTGGAACCGCGTTTTGCCACTAGGAGCGCATAGAACGGACATTCCAGAGTCAGTAAGCCGAGTGCCGTCGTTGAAGGAGGTCAGACTAGTTTAGGCAGAGTTTTAGAGTGACGACTGTTTTGTGTGAACGTCGTTTTTGCAATGGCTGATTTTCGTGAAAAGCGTGCGCCGGTGAAATTCTGATTTTTGCTCGGAAAAAGCTGAATGGAAACTATTGAAATATTAAGGAAGACGTACAATGATGATGCTATGGGGACAACTCAAGTGTTCCTGAATCGAATCCTGAATCAAAGCAACAATCATGCCAGTGGAAAACTTCAAATTCATCTCGCCTTAAGAAAGCTCGTCAGGTGAAATCAAACCTCAAAAGAATGCTGATTTGTTTTTCAACGTGAGAGGAGTCGTCCATTGAGAATTCTTTCCGCAGGGTCAGACAGTTTGCCAGGCTTTCTACTTGGATGTTTTGAAAAGATTGGGCAACAGTGTGCGGTGGAAGCGGCCAGATTTGTGGCGGTCGGGTGTCTGGTTTTTCCATCATGGCAATGCCCCTGCTCACACAGCCCTGTCTCTAGGACAGTTTTGGACCAAAAATGGCATGACCCCTATTCCTCAACCGTCATACTCTGCCGACCTTGCCCCGTGCTACTTTCTTTGTTACCTAAAAAGAAAAAATAAGTGAATGGAAAGCGTTTCGGTGATGTTGCTGAGGTGAAGAAAAAAACGACGGAGGCACTGTCAAGCATTACAAAAGATGAATTTAAACAAAGTTTTGAAAAATGAAATGAAAGATTCGACAAGCGTATCATTGCAAGTGGGGAATACTTTGAAGGAGATTGAAGGTCTGTGCTTAAAATGTGAACAAATAAGTTCAAACAAAGATAAGTCCGGTTTCTTTTGGGTACCCCCTCGTATATACATTAACATACAGCTATCATATAATTTGGAAGCAACTGAAAACTTCCCATATACATTTCTCACTTCTTCAGGTACTTTAGCACTATCTAACAAAGACACAAACCAAAAGAGCTTTCGGGCTTTGCCTATGGAAACTTTCATTCGATACTTAAGCCATCACTTTTCCATACACTTTTTCACCATCCATCGCTTCACCTGAATTTTTCTAATCGCCATAAGCCTTCTTTCCGCGGCTCAACTACACGCACAAAGTCAAACGCATCGCGTGTCATTCATCTGCATTTGCGAAGTCATTCATACTACGCACTATCGTAGAGCGGAACAATTTACCAGTGCATATTGTCAATGAATCTAACGCCTCCACATTTCTTGATCTCATCTGCAGGGACGTTGGCATTTGCTTTGCTTTTTTTTCCCTCTTGCTGCACTTCTGTGTTTTCTTCTGTTCTTTTCGTGCCTTATACCTGCAATGTCCATTTCCTTTGTGCCTTATCGTCTTCTTTAAACCTATAATATGTATTATATTGTTTTCTATCGCCTGCTTCTTCTTTACTCTTCTGCGCTTAATTATTTTTTTCATGCTATACCTGGCCTGTTTATTGTGCCTTTTGCTTGTTAATGATGTTCCTTGTACATTTATTTTTTTTACACTCACCCCCCCCCCCCCCCCCGCACCTTCCCCCCATCTGATGTAATAAACTGAAAGGAGGGCCTTTAGTGGTATGTTGAATAAATAATCATCACTTAGCTACAGCTTCTTGAAGACAATACTTATGAAATATCCCGTCATTCGCGGTTACATGATTAAAGGTAGGCGTGATTTCAGTTAAATATCAGACTTCTCGCACAGGCACTGTCTCAACGAAGAACTTGCTTTATTTTTGGCCATTAGATTTTTTAGGTTATAAAAAAATGCAGTGCCTCCTCCACGGCAAGAATAAAAATCCCACTCGCCTCCAATTAGTGGCTCAAGAGGGCTTCCAAACTGCTGATAACTCAGTTCTACAGCTTCCTTTAGCCTCACACACATTTTTCAACGTCGAGTAGGAAAGAAACTAAGTAACAAAAAAAAAACGCGCCTATCGAAATCACGGTGCATGTACGAGTAGAAAAGTTCGCTGTTAGAGTTTTTTCTATTATGAGTCCTTACTTTCATCGCTTATAGAAAAAAAAAACACGAAAAACAAAGAGAGCAACTGTGAAGACGCAGTAAAGCAGAAGCGTGTACCGTAGATAATCCACTGCGCCAATCTGCCTCATGGCTCAGGACGACCGACACCAGCGTAGTTTGAGCACGGAGCGCCTTTTGACTTCTTATTTATACACGAAGATCAAAGTAAGCGCTACGTGTAGAAAAAAAGAAGCAGCAGCCCGAGGCGTAGAAGGCATGGGGCGCAAAAACCGGGACAAAAGAACTGCAAAAGGTGCCCATTTGCTTTGCGGCCCACATGCTAGCCCGGGCGCTATATATTAGCCCTTGCGCGTGACAATTGCGAAATGCTACGTGATTGCAAAATCAATATCTGCGTAATTTTCGTGAATCGCTCGCCGGCCCCAAGTGGGAGGGAGGCTAGGGCGGAGGTAAGAAGGAAGAAAGGGGAAGGAGGAGAGACGAGGAACAGAGAAGAAGTTGGCGGCAGAGGAAGAGGGAAGTGCCATAGCAGAGAAGAGACCGACGCAGGAAAGTGGGAGCAGATTTCGGGACAAAAGCCAGCCTCCCGGTCGTCGTCGTCAGGGCATCTTGCTCCCGGCGCCCTGATGCGACCGCCGATGTTCAGCGCCTAATGCTGGCCGTTCAAGCCCGGCATCAAATAAAAAGAAAAAAAAATATCCCTCCGGATCCAAGAGATACGGGCACTCGCGGTTGGGCGCGGATTGCTACGGCTGCTTTCCGGAACCGCATCCCAATTCCTCACGATGTTTTCGACGCGTCAAACATGTTCGTGACTATATGCCTAACTCGGTTCTATTCGATCTGTTATATGTGTTTGTATATCTAATGTTTCCAGAGTAATGCTTTATCTAGCTTGAGTCTTTAAAACCGCCGTCATTTTGTAGTGTGAAAGCTCGCGAATAGCAAATCGAACACCCACACGCGCGACAGACGATCTCACAAAATAATTTTAAAAAAAGCGTTCTGAAAGTTAGAAGTTAAATGACTGTAAGGTAGAAATTAGGAAACATGTAGCGAGAGTTCCCATGGTAGAAATCGCATGCGGGGCCTCCTTTGATTTACTTTACTTTGGCCCCTTGTCTACACGGGGGACATGTGTGTGCGACGAAGAGTAATTAGTAGTTTCAACAGACACGTTTATTTAGGTTGCACAAAATAAAAGTCTAGGCGAGAGACTCTACTTACTGCCGCATTAGATATATGCTCTCGTGTGCTGTAGCTGCGCAGGAAAGTGGTAGCAGATTCCGGGACAAAAGCCAGCATCCCGGTCGCCGTCGTCAAGGCATCTTGCATCTTGTAAGGCATTGTAGTGTGTCTCTACAGATGCTACTACACCGGCTCACACTTTTATTAATGTGTGAGAAAGAAAATGCACAAAAAAATAAATAACCGAAAAAAAAACAAAAATATCTTACAAGGAAGTGGATAGTTAGGCCTTACCGCAATGCGCATGTGCGCCAAGTTAAACTATGCTTATTGAGGTAAACGGAAACGAAGAAAGATCAAGAACAACAAATTCAAGGCTATGGTTCGGTATACTTGCTAATATTCTACGCATGTCTCGATCACTACAAGCGGGATCACTATGATCGCTGCTCAGTGCGCCGTCAAGTTGCGTGCAGCCTGAGGTGATCTATTTTCCGTTGTGGCGTTAGTTAACAAGCGTCATGCCGCCTGGCTATGACGATCCATTGCGCGTTTGCACTAATGACGTCCTTCCCGCGCTAATATTCAGGCGAAACGAGTCGTTTGCCTCGGCTACAGAATTCCGCGATGCCACTCGATACGTTGCTGAAATACGTGGGCGGAAAAGGAAATGCAAAATGACTTTGATGGCCAACTAGTGCTTTTCATCACCGCTAGACGCATACGATTCAAGGTCGCTAACGGTTGGCCAAGAATTTTTCCTCAACTATAGTTTTCTCGAGATCGGCACACCAGGTTTGAAGCTCATTTGCACGCTCGTCAATACGGAGTTCTTACTTTTGCTTCCCTCTTCGCAATCAGAGGGGAAGCAGAAATGAAGGAAGCGCGATAAGCAGGTCATTAGCGTTCCAGCCGATAGGCTCGCAGTATGCCTTTTTGCTTTCGCCGCAATGAAAGGTAGCCTAACGCCGCCACATTAAGGCAGAGTAATTTGATTTCCGCATTTCGTTTTGAGCAACGCAAATAATTAGTGAGCGCGGCCAAAATTTGGGTACGGAACTGGCTTCGATTGCTTATTTCGCTCTCCTACAAGGCCTGAAAACTGCCGAGCTGATTCAAACGTGTTACATCAGGGAGCTCCACGGAACAAGAATTTCAGAAAAAAGAAAATGGCGTAATATTATTACCTAAAAACCGATGCCCGTTAATGAGCTGTAACTATGGTGTTTCGCTTTCCTTATCATTCCTCCTTTTGTTTCTTTCAAAGTTTTCGAAAGTCGAAGCCTTCTTCATGCTTCACTTCGGAGCAGCGTACTCATGCGACAATAAATTGCGTTTAATTAGTGGAATGTTATATACAATCAGAGCATGAAATGAGTAGTGATTGGCGCCACACTTTGAATAATTTGTAGCCAACTTCACAGCGATAAGCGCACTGTTGCACTTGAAAGCACCTGGGGGGAAGCAGTAAGGATGCCAAAAGTGTTTTGAGGGAATTACCGAGTGATGAGGGGGATAACAAAAGGAAGGCTTGGGGATGAGGAGAAAAAGAATTGAGGCGGAGATCATAACAAAGCTTGAAATAAAGTACAGAGTTTCGAAACACATATAGCTTCGTTCATTGACACCGTTATCTCTAACTAGTTTAGATCATTTAAACGAAGCAAAGTGAGCGTTATCAGCAGTGTTTCCTTTTTTTTTCTGGGTTGATGCCCGGAAAGCGACTACAGTCGCAAAAAGGAGACAATTCTTCTCACTGCTTTACACAATTAGTAACTGTGGCTTACTTTCAAACAGCTTTTTTTGTATACCTCACGGTGTGTCATCAAACATTCGTATGCGGTGCACCTCGCTTCATGAGATCATGTGCAATCTAACCTGCTTGATCATGCAGCTCGATAATAGATTCTGAGGTGGCAAGGACCATTAAATCTTTTTTTACCAGCGGAAAGATGTGGCAACGTCTATTTTCATGATTTCCGTTGAATTGTCGTGAGCAGACTCAGCACTGTCCCTCCAACAAAGAAAAAAACATTGAGCAGATAACTTCATGCCGGTGAACTGTTGCTCGCGGAAGGGCTGCAAAAATTTCAGTTGTCGTCGTCTGTTTCTAAACAATATTTCAAGGAACGAAGCTTCACGGCAAGACAGAAAGAACGCCATCCAGATCTGAAAGGTATTGAAGAATTCTTAATGCACAAAGCCTCCTCCAATCTCTGGCGTTCCGCATCCCCGCAACTCTCTGCAGTGTAAGCCGCACTAGCCGGCTCTCTATGGGTGCTGATGCACTTGCAAGGCGAAAACCATCGGTTTTCAAAAGCACTCACTAAACTTGACACGTGTCCGACTAGTTTCCCAACAATGGCGTGTTTCGCAAAGCCAGAGACTCGCAGTGGAGAAAAGCTGATCGAGGAGAGTCTAGGGAAACAGTTTCCCAAAGTACTAGGGAAGCACTTTCGTGCCCCGCTCTTCGCCTGACATGCACAACGGGCGCACAGTTATTAATATCGGCACCGCGCAAATACACGCCGCACTTTGACGGGCGTTGATGGATATAGGGCGCATCTCGGTCGACTCCCTGAACAGGGACATTCGCTGCCATGACGAATGGGCCCGCGGCTGGAGAGCTCGGCCCTCGAATTGATCACCGAATCAATATGCGGCTCTAGAAACTCCATGGAACCCACGCTTATTTTTATTATTTTTTTCTTCCTAATGGGGCGCGTGAACCAAGCGATACCGTCCACATCTTGGGCCATTACTACCGTTCTCAGCGGCGGCTGTGCAATCCTGGACGGGGCTGGGAACCGAGCGGTGGGGCAATCCTGACGACTGTTTGATCAAGCGCGCAAGGTTGTTTCGTTAGCTTCAGAGAACACGTTGAGAAACTGTCTATTCCTGGAAAGGATCAGAGCAGAGGTGCAAAGGAAATTGTGAAAACACCTTAGACGATGTACGCTTCATTAACCGCAAATGGCGCTATGTTCACTTAAGAAGGAAACAAAAGTGCGAATAAAGGTGGCTAGCACACGAAACGTTAAAAAAGTAGAACTTGGAAATCGGCCCCAGCTTCTAGCACAATCGAAGGTGCACTAACGAATTTAGAGTCGCAGTGCAAACTTCATGAAATGGGAATGAAATAAGAGTTGTCACTGGGTCTTGGATGTGAAGTAACATTTCTTAGTGGTCCCAAAAGGCACGTTAAGATATAAACTTGAATTTAATATGTCATTATAAGTTATGAAAGCGACGAGAACAGGGACGAAGGATGTCAGCTCAGAAGGACAGTTTCGGAATAGTTGGACTGCACAGACATCAGCCCTACTGCACAGTCGGCATTTCGATTTACCGTCCGCGAGAATCAAACTGTGTCGAGAATTAGGTTTTAGAAATGATGTTTTCAAGTACTGCGCAACAGGTAGGGAACCGGTAGAGTAAAATCTCTGCAGAGTTGCTTTCGTCTTTTCGACTATACTACGACATGCAGTAGTTGAACTGTCTATCGTACTATGTACTTGTTTTTTGCTCCACTACCCGCAGCTCACCCAGCCCTCTGTTATTCCAATGCGTGAAGTAGAGAACCCGCAGCCGACGTGTGTGATCTTTTTTTAATTTTTACAGTAACCGCCAGATACTATTATTTCAAATTCTGAAGCTTGAAACAATATCTAATTTTTGGAGATCTACTGTCCCACCTTTAAAGAGCATGTTACCTTGTATTCACAAGCCTACTTGTTAGGCAAAATTTGACAAAAGTAGTGTACCTTCTAAAGACTGAAAGACATGGCGTTTATGTGAAATGAACAAAAGAGTATTTTGGTACTGCTGAGTAGGCAAAGGCAAGGTGGCGCTGTGCGGGCTTCTTCCATTGAAATGACAAATTGCTCTAGCCATTCACCGTTGAAGGTCATGGCGGGTGGCCATGACAAAAGGTTGAACTGCAGGTCAGTGCTGACATAGCTAATTGCCTAACTAACCGGTAAAAAACGAGTGAAATAATAGAAATGCAAGCACCAGGTGTCGTGTAAATCCACCAAATTTTAAAGTGGTACTTATTTCTCGTTACGAAGCCGGAAGCCGTAAGTAGAATTAGTTGTTCCCGATCCTGCAGCGGTACCGCTGGAAATGATGTACCATGTAGGCAAAGGGATGACGAGTTCTCCTCCGCCTGTCTATGGTGAGGAGCGCGCAATTTCGAGGACGGCTCCTTCCTTGTGAAACGACAACGGCGGAAAGGAACTTCACTTCACTTCACTTTATTCACCTTAAAGACCCCCTTCCGGGGGTATTACATAAGGGGTGGGTTAATATATTCAACAATAATAAATACATGTCATTGCACTATGATACAAGTGGTTACAGCGGATAAGAATGAAGATGGGCACGTGATGGCGGCAACATCGGCGGGGAGGGCATTCCAGTCCACAATGGTGCGGGGAAAAAAGTAACCTGAAAAAGTTGCAGTGCGCGATAGAGGCCGGGCGATCTGAAACGGGTGTGCAGTGCGGTGAGATATGCGGGTCGGATGAGAAATGTAAGGTGTTTGATTCAGAGTGCTATAGAAAAATTTGTGGAGCAAACACATGCAGGCGACGCGACGGCGAGTTTCAAGGCTTTCGAGACCGGAATTATTCTTTAGAGATGAAACGCTGATTGTATATGAATATGCAGAATGAACGAAGCGAATGGCGCGGTTTTGAACAGATTCGAGGGCATTTGTTAGGTATATTTGGTGTGGATTCCAGATGGGACTGGCGTACTCGAGTTTAGGTCTAATAAGGGTTTTGTAAGCTAGAAGTTTCACGTGTTGCGGTGCATGACGAAGATGACGAGGCACGACAGTAAAAGTGCCTCAACGCTTACTACGTCGTACTTTGCTACGTTACATCGACATCAACCGAAAGTAATGGGGCACCTGTGTGTTATAGTATGGGAGAAAGTATCGAAAGATAACCCCATAGTCCAACAAGCACCAGATTTCCAAGGACATTTGCACTCATATGCCAGCCAAGCCCTCCATAAAGAATCGAGGAGCTCTCAGTAGGTGAGAGAAGGGGGTTCACTTGGAAATAAATCGTGGCCTACGTGCCACTGCACGGTCAAGGACTAAGTGTGAAGGCGTTAGGTCAATAGAAGACACTGCACCCTAGCCTTGCCCCCCCCCCCCCCCCCCAATCGAGATAAAATCTATGGAACCGAACACATCGCAGAAAATGAAGGAGCGCTTCCAGGCGGCCTGGGTCAGCTAAGAGGGTCCGCTCTATGATGTGCACAAACCTCCATGGCTTCCCGCACCTCCCAAGGCTCAAACTCTATTGCGGTCCCCTGCGTGCATCAACACGACCACTGCGCTGCTCCAATCAGAGTGCGGAAACGATTGGGGTGGATGGGAGGAGCGGAAGAGGAAAAAAGGGAAAGGTACGTACTCTCTGTCCCTGGTGGCAGTGGTGTTCGTCCTCAGCGGCAAGGTTTTCCGGCGCAACTCTCCTGATCCCACCTCACTTCCTCTTTCTCGAGGTCCTTTCCCCACCTCCCCATTCCGGGCCGTGCGGTCGTATGTCTTGTCGGCCCAGAGACAAGTAACCGCCGGCTAGCAATGCGATTTCCGGGGAGAGGCTTCGGTGGCTGGCACGCATTTGCTTGGGCCCGTGTAATTACGGTCCCGTGATGGCCACTTGCCTTGCACTCCCCTGCCCTTACCCTCCCCTTATTACCTTCCGCCACTCTTCAGATCGATGGGGCTGTTGCGGAATAAACAGCTCGCCGTGTCCACTCCATCGTGCTACCGTACCAACGTATCAAGGCGGTCGGAATCAAAGCTCTGACGCCGGCCGTGTGTTACACTCCGCGCACCTTCTTTGATACGGCATGTGCTTATGTTGTAGTTGTAGTAATCTGCGCGCTACAATTTGAATCGCTTGCTAATTGCTCTATATAGAGGGTAACGACTCAATAAAAACTCCCTACTTACAAATGCATCCTAACCGACGGAAAACACCAAGACAATGAAATTGAAATGCAAATGTACCACTGAATATTACATACCTCAAATTTCACAATATAAAGGAGAACAGAATGTGTGAAAGATTCAGTGGAAGAAGGTGTTTGCCTCACTGCACTGAGAGGAGAAGGAGGTACATGCACGCCTTCCAGCCTCCAGAAATCTTACTTCAAGTATACGGATTGAAAGAACACAGTGCGCTACAAAACGTTAACATGTTCTTTCAGTAAGTAACCAAACCAACAAGCCCGACTTCCTGCTTTGACAAGAATACTGGTACTGCTCCTCGCGTTTTCTTTTTAAATTTATATCCCACAAATCACATCCCTGAACTAAGCAAACTTATGCACATACTGTAATCTGCAGTGCGCATGAAGTGCCGAGGCTCTTGGTGATTCAGCGACCCTTTTAAAAACTGTAAGAAGTAAAGCGTAGCACTATTTGGTTCAATATTATTTAAACAGCGGTGCTGCCGGTCACCTTTTTTTTTCCTGATTTTTGTGGTTGGGCTGCCATTATGACTGTAGTTACTCACTATCACTCCGGTGAACTCTGTCAATTGGCTACAAAGAAAATCAATAAAGCCTTTTGCGGAACACCGCAATTGATGAAAAATTCGCCTTAATCCGGCACTCAAACTTTCGCGCCAGTTCTCACGGCAATATTATGAAGACACACGAGCACCGAACTGTTTATAGGAAAGTATAAAAATGAGAGAGGAGATAATTCGGTATGAAGGTAACGCACCGCAACAAAAACGGAGTGTTTAGTAACTTTACGACCTTACAGGCAACCTCGTAGCAGCGGGCGCTTTTGCAGCATATCTGAACGACACAGTGATTAACGGGAACAAAATAGCTAACCACAATTTTTCCTTCGCGAATTACACAGCTAGTAGGCTGTGAAAAAAAAAAAAAAAATGGATGACTCTGAACTGTCGCTAAGCTGAATAATCCAGTCTCTTTCTAACAAATTATCAATGTAATAAGAAAGTTAACTTCACACTGAGGCCACTGAGGCAAGGGGGGACTGTGCAAGTGTGTCCTTAATTTTATCGAAACAAGATAACCGAAGTTGTAAACAAAGCCGATGTGCAAACTCCACCGCACAACGTGAAAAGAGAAAGGACAGTTTAGCACAAAGCTTTAGCACAAGACCATCAAAGTCAAGAAAGGCTATGTTGGTGCCATAGTAATTCTGTCAATTTATGTCGCCGTCAAAAAAGCCACAAAAAGTAATAAATTGAATTAGGATGCTTGGCCGCAGTGTGTTAAGGCGTTCTCATCTTCTATTAAAGAGAAGAAATTATGAAGGATGAACAACGGTAGAGGAGGGATACCGTGAAGGGGGAGAGGATTATCACTCTCCCCTCATCAGGGTCGAGTGCCGAGAAAGGGAGGTAACTACCAAACGATTATTTTGCGCGTGACCCTTTTTGATCCCAAGATTGATTAGGATCCCGAAGGGCTCGAACAATTACGTGATCGATCGGGAGGGCCTGCTAATGAATCGTTAAACTTGCACGCGAGTCACTTCATCGCACGCCACTGGAAAGGCTTCAACAGGCGCGCAAAAAGTAGCTCGCCATTTGCGTTCACCGAAGCCCGGCAAGAGCACGCCCACAATTCATCTCTTCGGAGGCTGACTTTGCCGTTATCGCCTACCTTACTTTACCTTGTACTTTGCCGATATTCTAAGTGGCCTGTCATCGCTTTATGGCGATACGGTGCGCCTCATGCTTTCTTTAGGAGAAAGCGCTTCATACTTTTTTTCTTGTTTCACACTAAAGGTGAGAGAAGCGGCGAAGGCGGTGAGACGCGAATTAATAACGCCTCCCGATCGGCGATGCTGGCGCCCTCTAACGCCACGTCGAGTGCATGACAGAGTGGCTGACGCCGCAGCCGCCCGGAAAACCCGGAAAGTTACTTAGCTCTAGCCGCTGTGACCTGCACGCCTTTATACACTGACTGTGACGCGAAGCCGCAGCGCGCGAAGCCGTGAAGCGGGCGCGGAGGCGCGCGCCTGGCCGCCTCGCCTCCCATATAGGCGCCGCTGCTCGGCGCCCGCCGAGATTGCTTTCGGAGCCCGCCGCAACGCACAACGCCGCTGCACCGCTTTCGGGGCTCTCGCGTATGAAGGGGAAGGTGCCGGGTAAGCAAAGCAAGGAACTTGGGGAAGAACGGGTAAAAGGGTTCTTTTTTCCTCTCCTGCCGTCGTCTAAACAGTATAGGCCCCGCACACGAGGCAAGGATACACTACCTCTT
This sequence comes from Amblyomma mixtum, assembly GCF_055824585.1. NCBI lineage: Eukaryota > Metazoa > Arthropoda > Arachnida > Ixodida > Ixodidae > Amblyomma > Amblyomma mixtum. The sequence goes on along the minus strand of NC_143017.1, from coordinate 60,863,036 downwards.
CTCGGGAGCGCAAAACAGCGCGTTGCGATGCGAACGAAAAGTTTTTGCAGCCACGCTGACTTTCACAACTATTTCTTCTCTTTCGCAACCTGTTCGTCTTCTGGCTCACTCCTTTCTTTTCCGCTTCACAAAAGGCCGCAGAATTTTTTTTTATTCGCGCGCCAAACTCTGCATCGCAAAAGCCAAAATATCTCTTCCATGCCCTTCGTATCTTTTGAATAAACTTTTCTTCTAGTATTGTTCTTTGCCGACGCCTTTCAATATGCTTGAGAAATGCGTTCGCCTTTTGTGTAGTGCTTGCGTGATGAAAAGATGCAGAGTCAAGAGTGCCCCGGCTAGAACAGGTGAACGCAATATTGGAGTGGATACGGGCGCACCCTCCCTTTACTCATCGCTTCACCTTAGCAGCAGCGCATTTTGCGTTAGAGCCTCGCCAGACTTCGTGCTCTGCCCGTGACTGGCCTCTTTCTAGCTTTTTTGTGAAGCCTGGTACTACTATGGTATGAGCACTGAAAAAAAATCTCGTCTTTTTTCCGCAGTTCTGGCAAACATCCTTTCCATCATTCTGCAGGTAGGCCTCATATATATATATATATATATATATATATGTATATATATATATATATATATATATATATATATATATATGCATCTCAAGGCTGTCTGAGATTACCTTCAAGAACGTACCGCTATTGTTGCCACAAAACACGCATGTCTGCTCATCTGATTTTGAAGTCGGGAGTTCACGCAGCGTCCAATTACATAAACAAAGAGACAGCATGGAAGCTGTTCCACTAAGCGTTGTTAGAACTGTCATGCGCTGTTTGTGCCTTTGTGGCACAACAAAACGTTGAAAATCCGTGTTTAGCTTCTTTTCTTTACCATAGAGCATTATCCGAGACACGCGCTGACGCGCCTTCTATGATTAAATTTTATTTATTGGAAGTTAAACAATACTACTCGTGGTTGTCACAAATAAGATTTCCTGGAAATAGTTATTTAGCAAACGTTACAGTTTTCACTAAATTATCGGTGAATTTCTGACGTCTTATTTAAAAAAAATCAAAATCATCAATTAGCCTTCTGTACATTAATTCTAACGTTTTACTGCTGCACAGCACAAGGATATTTTTGTCTGCTGCTCTAAAAACCTAAAATCAAGTTTTGTTATACTGTTAGCAGGCAGGCCTAATTCTTCTTTACTTTAGGCTCCACTAATTTTTCCAGGCTGCTGATGTAGCTACAAGAAGTCAACATTAAAATTTTTATAGCACTTTAATATGAACATGAATTGTCGCGTACTTGCATGACATGCATAGCCCATTGTAGTGCTGAAATTATGATAAACATTTTCAAAAGTTCTCTCTGCAAGTAAATAATAGCATGCGTGTTCTGTACACTAATCACTGCTAAACTGTAAGTCAGTCGTATAATGTAACTCGTGTGCAATCGTTTTGGTTGAAAACTAAATCTTGTGTAGTGCATCCGAATCCAAAAGAAACCCTTCCACGGGCAATATGTAACCGTAAATGTAAGCCGTTTTCCATTTCCCCGAGCGCCTTTTGCGAAAGGGACGCTTTTTCGCGCTCGACATGAAGTCATTCACACCGAAACACGCTTGGCTGCTTCGCAAAGGAAGAGTGGCGCAGAATACGGAGCTTAAAGTCAACCATAAAATAGTTGCTCTCTCGTGCCCTCTGTGTACGCTTAGAGGCGACACTATAGCAGAGACGACGACAGAGTCGACGACAGCGTTTACATTCCATGGGTCAGAGAACACGCTCTTTCAAATACCGTTTTCTGACTCGAATCTCGTTTAGAGGAAGCAGCGTGAAAAAGACAATAAACTGGAAAAAGGCCTGAAGCATTGAAGGCCCGGGCAGCCTAGGAGTACGTCGTCGACGCATTTTATGCGGACAGAAAAACCTTGTCATCGCGGTTTCGCGCAGCCCTAGGCGAGAACCTACAGAAAATTTTCAGAATTCATTATAGTCAAAACAACGGCGGCTGCCTTGAACGCCAGAAGCCTAGGGTTCGCCTCGCCTCCAGAATGGCTGGAAAAGACCCCACAGGCTTTAGTGGTGTGTACAAAAACTCTGCGCTTTCTTAATCATGCGTGCGGAGAGAAAATGAATACAGATGAAAGAAACCGTGAAGTTCGGTATTTCAAGCGTGAAGGGCCGGGAGGTCAGGCGCGGAAAAAAAACAAAAACAAAATGACGTCAGATTATTTTTCTTGTTGTGCAGTGACCGGACCGCACGAGAAGTGCATAGATATATAAAAAAGAGTTGATTTCATCAAGGCTGCAGGAAGGGAAAGAAAACTGAAAGCGAAAGACGGGGAAAAGAGGACGAGCAGGGTAGGAAGGAAAGCAAGGCGGCAGGAGGACAGCGCTGAGGCTGAACGGGCCGCATTTGCATTTTAATCACCGAGGGCGCTCGCAGCTGAAGCGGCGGCCTCCAACGAGCGCCTCTTGCTTATCTAGGAAGAAAGAAGTCATTCAAATCGGCGCTGCCCCCATTTCAAGACCTCTTGAAAGAAGCCAGAGGTGATGCTGCTTTCACGGTCCGCGTCTGGTGCGGAGTGCTCTTCTTTATGCTCCACAAAAAAGCAAACAAATAAAAAAGCTGCTCTAAATTGGTGACCTAGTCAGGCCTATTCGGCTTCCTCCATCCTTTTCATAACATCTGGATTCTTTAGAACGAAACACCTGTTGCAACCAGGCGCGCTCTTCGTTCGGTGTTAGTATGCCTTGACGCAGGCACAAGCATTAAATAAAAAAAGAAATCTTATTCCCGCTTTCTTGATGTTGAAAACCTGTAAGACATCCGCGCTTTGAAACACTCTTACACTCGCAATGGGGCTGCGGCTGCTCAAAAACAGCATGCTTGCGCGCAGCAGTTAAACTTCGCGGTAAAAATAAAGCTCCTTGAGGCAGCCAACACGAAAAGATGGAGCTGACTTTCTCAGTCATGTTTCTTTGAAATCTAAAGTGAAAGCAGTTTCCTGATGGTCGTAGCTTCAAGCATGCTACTTTTTTATCTCTAAAATTCTACACTTTTGCTGCTGCGCACCAAGCTGCTTTAGGTATGATTTCGCAAGCGAGTGAAGGGAAACTGACGTCACACCGTTACGCAATATTGAGGAAAAGGGGCAGTGCATTCAAAAGTGCGCACGCGGCCAAGACGACGACAGCTTTCGGAGTCATTATGCGGTGTAAGCCTCAAGCTCAACATGTGGAAAAGCAGAAAATGCCTCCATTTATTTTTTCATGGAAGTAGACGACGGAAGGTGGAAGGAGTTTTGTTGAACCTGCAGCTGACATACACCCACAGGCTACGCACAAAAGGGCGCTAGTCTACCGTTTCTCTCCTTTAGCGAGGAGAGCTCCAGTGCCACCGAGCGCGCGCTATTTTTGCAACGAGAAACCGGGCTCGTTTTGTTATTGCCGAGAAGAAGAGGAGCTGAGCGTCGCACGCAAGCTGTTGCGCCTGCCGTTTAAATAGGTTCTCGGCCGGAATATTGGGCTAGGTCTTGATATCTTGGGGCTGTCTCCTTGGAAAGGCTTCGTTCATAAATCTCGCACAAAACGCTGCGAGCAAAAGGCAGGGCTGCTAAAAATATGGCATAGCAACCACGTGGAAAATTTCGAGAACTTTTGTTGCTCGTTTATAATAGGAGTGACGCAGAATATTCGCGAAAGATTAATCATGCTGACGTTAGAGCGGCCATTCTCATGGAGAGTTCGTCATTAATATGCAAGAACGAGATCTTGAGCACAAGATTGTAAGACTATTACTAGGCTCTCCTTAGCTCTATAAAACTCTCCTTTTCTCTGTAACGATACGCCTAGATTGGAGAAAAAGGGCAGCGGGCTGTCCTCTAGCACACTCACTTTTAGGGGGAAGGGATGCTGTCCAAATTTCCCAAAAGATTTCGATCTCTAAATATACGGATTGCTTACTCCGGGCAAGGAGGTATAATCCCACTTCAAAGCACAGTAACTTCATGCAGTTAACGTTGGTATGAGTCTTTCAAACGGGGCACAGGGGATCTTGAAGTTAACAAAAAGAGGTGGCTGAAACCTCGGTTGAAATCTTCGTAACTATTAGAACTTCGCGTGTTTTGAAGTGGGAATTTGTTGCCGTTGCCAGCGTCAAGGATTCTGTATTTTTAGCGATGGAAATCTGCCCCGGGGCTGGAGCAGCGTACTATTCTTGATATCTATCGTATAAGGTAAGGCGTATAGTGTCTATCGGTAGCCTCAAAAGAATCTTCTTAAATGCCCAAGCTTCTAGCCTAGCGCAATAACAAAAGTAAAAAGTCATAAATGCTGCCACGGTGGTTCAGCGGCTATTGGTGCTCGGCTGCTGACCCGAAAGACGCTGGCTCCTATCCCACATGCGGTGGTCGCGCTTCGATGTAGGCGAAATTCTAGAGGCCCGTGCACTGTGCGTTGTCAGTGCCCGTTAAAGAACTCTACGAGGTCGATATTATCCGGAGCCCTCCACTACGGCGTCTGTCATAGCCTGAATCGCTTAAGGACAATAAACACCAAAAACCATATAATATAAAAAATAGTAAACAGATACCGCATAGTCAGAACACAAGATTCTAAATGAGGACGACATTTTATGCCCTCTAAGGGCTTCTGAAGGATTCGTACCACGAATTAGACGTTATTAAGCTTTTAGTGATGCAGTTGTGTTCGTATATAAATTCGTGTTTCGGACGTCTGGGCCTTCTATGCATCCTTCTGAAGCGACCTCTAATGAGACTTGAACTAAAAAAAAAACGGCGAGATTTCACAAATTTTATCGGTTAGAAATTAAGAGCGATATTTGTACTCACGTAGACTGCGTCTCGCAGGCATCACGCGACCTCCGCGTACTGTATTTCGTAGATGACCGGACTCAGCATATTTTCATCGGTTCCTCTACGACGACCTGCTTCGTCGCTACGGCACAGTCGAACTGGCGGCCACAAATTGCCAGTCGACGAGAAAACTAGAATACTGCGAGTTTTATTCGTGCGAAGGCACAATTCCGGTGGGTATATCCCGAGCCAGATTATGCGGTGCTTGTGAGCGTGTGCCAGACGAATTAAATCAATAAAATAAATTAAAATAAGCTACCTTTAACAGCGAATAATATTTGTACCTTACGTTTTTTCTGTTTATTGAATGTGCTTTTTCAATGTAACCCACCCCTTATGTAATACCCCCAATCCTGGGGGTCTTTAAGGTAATAAAGTGAAAGTGAAAAAAAAAATTAAAAATCCGTAGCGTGAAGAGATCAGTTTCGCTGGTCACTGTGCGAAAGCACTGGGCAATCGGCGCTTTTTTTAAACATGGTCTTCTCTACAGTGAAGCAATATTCTAGGTATGGAAACTATGCACAAACCATGAACAAAACAACCAAAAATCAGAACAATCAACACAATGCGCACACCTAAACCAAGCGTGAGAAAAGACGCAACACAGGACACATCGCTTCTACATCATAATATGACGGACCTCGTAAACAAAGATGCACTGGAAAAAGGCCAATATGAAGAACACAGCACTAGGAGTGGCTGCCACTTCGGTTCAAATTGGGTCTGGGCATACAATTGCTTCAGGTGAGCAACCATTCAGGCTGAAGTGGGCTTTCGAAGACACGAAAGATTCAGAATAGCGGCCATTCAAGTGTGCTTCCCTGAGGCTATGTTGTCCAACCAGAGAGAACTTGTCTAAGGGTTCATCAACAAAAGGCAGTGCAGTGAGATATCGTGCAGAATGCGGTGTCAAATTCAGTCATTTTTCGATGCCCCAGTCGAACACGCGTCGCGTTAAACTGCAAGGCAGTCTCACTCTGCGCATTGCACATCGTGTTCTTCATCAATCATACTACAATAAAACTGATATTCGCGCTTCGATCCATTTCGCGGTAGTAACCGAGAGATGTGCGCTGCATGCGTTGGCTTGGCGAACGTTGTGGCAAAAACACGGCACTAGAACAATACGCGTTGCCGTTGACAACACTACTGCAGAAACGCGACACTGTAGCATAGGCTGTCGGCGTACATTGGGTAAACTGGCGCTGATGATGAAAAATTTGAGGACGACCATAGCTGGCTCACTGGTTGAGTGCACAGCTCAATCGTTCTTTCAGATACGTGTGGGTGCTGCCCACCTGCAAAGAACTGCGCTTTCGCACAATATTTCGTTCTTAGCATGCTAAGCCTCCAGGCAATTTTTTCCGTGCCTTTCGAAGTGCTGTTGCCCGGTTGGCCTTACTACCAGCCCATGCGGGTTCAAACAAAACATCGCAAATCATAGCAGCTTTCCTAAATGAGTTAAGTCGGAGCGAGCCAGTAGCTATTTCACTGTCTTCAGACCTGCTGCCAGTGCGCGAACACTACATGCCTTGTTGTACAAAAATCAATAGCGGACACCCTCCACCGGCGTGAGATGGCACTTAATCGCAAAACAGAGCCATTCATAAGCTTCCTAGACAGACCCGCCTGAGCCATCGCATCCATGCCGAGGACTCCCATGTGTTCAGCGCCAAGCGCACCCCGTTTCGTTTCCGGGTGCTAGTTTGTTTGGTGAATGAACGGTCGGTGCGCACGACTCAATTAAACACATTCCGAGATCGCGTGCAGCGGGGCCCGTCCCCCGCCAGTCGAAAACAATCCCCGCTCCCGCGTTCCTTCCTGTCCACCCTTTTCTTCCAATTATTAGATTTAGTTTTCTAACAAACGACGCTTGAAAAGTTAGCTTCACCGTACCATATACCCTACCCTTGGTTCACTGCACTGCCTTCACATCCCCTTCCCTGGCGTTTGTATCTGGCTTTCTGCGTCAGAGCCGCGTTTGTTCCTTGCCTCCTTCCTTTATTCCTTCCGGGGAGCCCAACTTTATCTTACTCAAACCCCAAGTTGTGACGCGGTGGAGGGCTGCTATTTACGAGCTAAAATGTAAATTAAATTTTTGCCCCTGCCTGATATCTCAGGCAAAGAGAAATTTCGGCGCCTAAGCAGGAAAAGAGGAGGCAGGACGGGACCGAGGGGGCGAGCCGCTAAGAAAGGGAAACGCGGGTGCCGGGTAGCGAACCAGCAGAAAAGGTGGACAAAGGGTGAGGAGGTCGGATAATAATCGCGTTATTTTAAAGTCTCCTAGCCCAGTCGACACACACACATGAAGGAAACAGGCACAGGAGACCGATGTCCATACATATATGCAATGACGCCGTCGACGTGGGTTCAAGCCATCATCCGTGCTCTGCCGGCATGTTTGTGTTGGGCGCCTTTGTGAAAAATTATTTTCTCTTTTCATCCGTGCCACGATCTACCCTTTATCCTTGTCTCATGGCCCAAACGTTCTCCCTTCTCTGCTCTTTTTGCTCTTAAAACCCGCCAGCTCATCTCTCAGTACCACAGAGTGCCTTTTCGAGCGAACCAAGTATGGAGGGGATGGGGGGGACACGAAGGGCACCAAGCAAGTCTAATCCGACATATGCAAATAAGCCGACTGCAAATGAATTCCGCTCCGATGCTGCTCTTGCTGCTGCCGGTGCTGTTGCCGCTGCTTCTGTCGCAGCTTCTGCCGCGCGCTGCTCTCAACGGGCCGCGTGTTCGCGTGATGCTCCCCCCTTTGGCCTCTATGAAGCCGTCTTTCCTCTTATTTCTCGAACAGCGCCGTTTATGCACACTTTTGTTTTCGTTCTGAAAGCAAGGAATCTCTGCAGGTCTGAATAAGTCGCTCTGCTGTGTGGTCTCAAGTCGTTTGAGCCCGGTTGATGCAGCCGGAGCTGGTATTATTTAATAAACATGATAATAATTGACGGATGCTTCACCGGCCACCTTTCTTCACTTAAGATTCGCCCAATGACTCCACTGTATATGAGGTAATTATTGCCTGGAATAACGGCACATAATTACTAGCGTAAAAAGAGACGACACACACTGGACGTCAGGTCGTCATACTAGTACCAATTTATGCATTTATGTCATCAACAATTGTGCAGCATGCTAAATGTGCCTTGCCATAGCTACATTCAGCGTTCCGCTCTGATTGTGTGATGGTGTCTTTCTACAACTGTACAGCTCTATAAAATACACATTTTTTTAATTTTATCCATCGGGCAACATACAGGCATTGCCCACGAGGCAAGACAAAAGGAGGTGCTGAACCTCCAGACTGCGTCTTGCCCTCGCCTGGGTAGCGCAGCAGGAGCGGTAAAGACCCAGTCAGGAGGTTCAGCCCCTTCCTTTGTCTTGCCTATTGGGCAATACCTGTATTTGACAATGTTATTGCCCGTGATTACGAAAATTGAGCGCAGCCATATTTTTGCTATGCACTGCAAAGTGCTCTGCAAATGACGGAGCCATTATAGATGGGGACTGCTCCTGTATCGACGAATGATGCATTCGTCAGGTTGGCCGCTGCTTCTGCAACAGGGAAGAGCGAAAATGTTTAGGATTCGCGCCTATACAGGAACGCGTCAGCTTCTAGTCGTCTCCTTCGAACAGCTATTTCGTGGTTGGCGCAAAAAAAGGTACTGTTTAAAGAAAACACCTATTTCAACATAATAGTAGGTTAAAGACGACTGTACTTCGAACTTCATGACAACTGAATGCTTTGCATAACCGTTAGATTTAAATACGGCGTTTGAAGAATTCCCCGTCTTTCTATTATGAAATGTGTGTCATTTTCGCGAAATTATGCGATAGGCTCTAAGGATTCATATTATGATTACCGAGCAGTACGAAGGCTGCTCGACATTGATCTGTGCAAAAAAATAGAAGACAAGGATAACTCTTAAACATTATGATGATTACCTCAACGGTGGTCAGGATACCCTACTAGTATTTTCATGAGAGCCATGAAAAACTTCAGTTTTTTTCCTTTCCAATTTTGTCATGCGTACTCATAGCAATAATTACTACGATGTTTTTCCTAATATTCACGAAAGCCGCAAGCAAATTTCCAAAATCATCCCAGTATTTGTCTAGCGGCTCACTCCATCGCTTAAATCTTTTGTGCGTTGTTTTATTTCCGGGATACGACGAGAGGAAGCGGAGGCTGGGGGAAGAAGGGGAGGCTCAGGGATCTGTTTCCATAATTATTTCCCTTCATCTCGCAGCCACGAACAGTAAGAGGGGCTGACAGCACAGGCTATTTATTTGCGTTTGAGTAACTTAATAATACCGCCTCGCGTCAGCGCCGACCCTACCTCGGTTGGAAGCCCTCCTTACAGTCCCTAGGGAAAGCGGTCTGATAAAATACCATCATCGAGAAAAGAACTCATTGCTGATATGCAAGCAAGACCGTTCCTTGTTTGAGTTTGCTCCCCACCTTATAACATAAAGTCACCAACGTTGCCGGCATTGACACAATCCAAAAAAACGCAAGCTGTATTGGTTCGTTTGCGTTTGTCCCACTGAGTTCCACTACACTCTACCGTTTTTGTTCGCAGCACTTCAAAGACATTCCGCAGAGAATGTACTAGTTTCAAAATATGTTTGCATCTTTTAAGGTAAATTATTAAATACGAGGTTTTGACAGTGTACCTAATAACTGAAGCGTCAACTTTATAATCAATTATTGATCGATCTGATATTTTTGTTTTTAATACCTGCATCCTCAGTAGGAAGTTTGAGGATGTTTACTCGGGTTAGTCACTTTGCCAATGGTGCTGCAGCAAAAGTCATGAAAAAATTTGATCGAAAATATAGTCAAACAACCTACGTCACTCCACGGCTGAAATCAAAGAAAGAGGCTGCTTCATCAGCCGTGTCAGATGACAATTAATGAGTGGCTTTTTAAACAAGAGCACTGCGAGTACACTGAGTTTTTCAACTGTCACACTAGTCTTTTGTTCTCTGCTAGGAATGCGAACTAACGATGAGAGGAAACGTCTTAGTTCGACGATAACTAACCTTCCATACTTTAAACCATACTTTAATTAACCATACTTCCCATAGGTTAATTTAAAGGCGGTCGGAATTTTCCCCGTTGTTAAGTTTAATGATGCAATGTGGACAACTCCATTCAACTATTACCCTCAGTGAACATTTACTCTCTGGCTCTATACGTATACGCCGACGTTTGTCGGTAGCAAACGAGGCATCTATCTGGGGGAAAAGTGGATGTAAAAACCTTACCGCAAATCGATTAAAACTGGATATGTATTTACCGAAAACGATGGATTGCCACCGTATTGAAACGAACGGCAGTGTAGCGCAGCCTCCCAGATCCGGGCGAAAAACTAGTGTCGTTGACACACTCATTTCGCTAGCGAAACCGGCTGGTGGTACTCTTGTAATTCGTTTATAAGTTTTTTGAGTTCATAAGAACCATCGTTTTTGGTAAGAATAGTGTCTCTGGCATTAGATCGGGGTACCCTGTCGATAAAATTCAGCTTCTATTTGTCCTCGCTGTAACTTTAAGAACCACTTTATCATGGCGTCTATAAAAGCTCGGGGTTTTTCTAAGCAGATAAGCAACGTCTTTATGTCCTTTTACAAAAATGTTGTTGCTCCCGTCCGCCGCATTAAAAATGAAGAGGTTCAGGGATGGTGTGTGAATGCAGTATCAGCAATGAGTGGCTCCTCATATTTCTTCGTGTCCTTTACCGATAGAGAAATAGAGAACAAAATTTTGTTTGCAAATGTTGCGCCAGCCGCTACGTTGGCGGCGGGCTCGCAGCACGAGGGACAGATGGTGTTCTAAGTGGTTCGAGGCGAGCAAAGCACTCTGAACTAGGGGGTAAGTAGGGGTAAAATAATAATTGTATTTCCGAAGGCCGACAAAAGAGGCAATGGGACATGTTTGGTGTAGTGCTTCGGCAGGTGGGACATGAAAGTTTGGCCCGGTGTTAGGCTTAAGGATGTTAAGCTGAATTTTGCATAGCGTGGAAAAGTGGAAAGTGCGGGTTTCGGTGGTGGAACGGTCCATTTATTTTCTCGAAGGTTGCTGTAGTATACGTTGATTTGATTCTAATATTGAAGGGTCTCCAGTTGGAACGACGGGTATGGCCAGTAGATGACAGAGGCTGGTGCAAAGTTTCGAGGGTAAGCTGATCTCTCAGCTTACCTACAATCCCGGCATGAGCAGGAGCCCATCTATTCTAAACTGGGTCTGTGGACAGTTCAGGAAGTGTGTGCATCAGCGCTTTGAGAAGAGCAGTTAGAGTGTTGCCTGTTTGAAAGGCTCTGATAGCTACTTGAGAATCAGAGTACACGGAGAGTTCGCATGGTTCGGGGTCAACTTTTAACATCTTGCAGGCCACCAACTATTGGGAGGATTTCTATAGAGCGAAACTTGACCGGGAAGAGAAAGGAACCAAATTCTGTGTGGGGATGATGTGGGGCAGGAAGACGACTCTACAAGATGGTGCACACAGTTATTGTGTGCAGCATCATTTAAAATGGAAGTATGGCCGCCATAGGGTTTATAATGGAAGGTACAAATTAACGCTCATCTGCAAATCGCACCGACAATGCATTAGATGTTGACACACCCTGGTGCGACCTCTGCACGATATGGCGTACTATTTGCCTCACGGAAGAAAAGGAAAAGAAACAAAAGAAAAACTAACAATCTCTCCCTCTCGTTCCGCAGGGTCTCGCTCGTACCAAGTCAGGCTAGCCAATTTATTTACCAGAGTGGGGGGCGTTGCGAACAACTGTAGAAAACACCGGAAGCACGAACAAGAAGCAGTTAAAAAGCACAAAGTAGCCATATCGCTGGCTGTACATTTGAAAACGAAAGCGTGACTCCTTTCAGCGGTGCCATATATATCAAGAACGCTTTCGGTGTTGCCCTGATGGCCTCGGCCCAAATAAAACCCGTGGCTTCATCACCCGAGCAACGCACCCTCTCAAAGCACCGGTGCTAAGTATACCGAAAAAAAGTGATCAAAGCACACCGAGTTCTAACGGGAACGCGAAGAGTCACCTGAAAGGAGAAATTATAGAAGAAACAATTCAATACCAAAAAAAAAAGGCTATTTAAGTGCACAAAAATCCTACACATTGACTTTTGCAGTCCATAAACTGGAAAAGGATAAGGTTTGCACGGATGACCTTTACCTTTCACTATTTCCTTTTCAGGAGAAAACACGCAGTACTATTTCCTTCTCTCGGCTCTGCATGAAGGCGGTAGTAGTACGTCTCTTCTTTCGTGCCTCATGCCACCACTTCACCTTTTCTGCTACTACAGCCGCTTGTATCGCATTAGTAAAGTCGGATACTGGTACGTAGCCGAAAAACACGCACCCAAGTAAAAACGGAAAGCGGCCAGAGCCGAAGGAACACGATAACTAATAAAAATATCCGCGCCTCGTATGTCGGTAAAGCCGAAAGAGAGGAACGGAAGAAAAGACGGACGAAAAGTCCAACTCGTTTTTCACCGCAGGAGGCTTCTCCTCGAGATAGAAAACGTTATGAAGCGTAGTGGCTATCTCGTTCGACAAACACGGCGTCGACGGGCGCAGGCTTCCTAGAAGTCTTCACACTCTCTTCCATCGCGGCATAGAAGTGGAAGGAAAAGGCGGAAGCAGCAGAAAAAAGGGTGAGAGAGAAAGGAGATGAATTCGGGCAGCGCCAACACCGACTCAGACTGGCTCGGCCGAGGACGAGGACCAGCCTCTGAGGCGCCCGTGTTATCAAAGGAAGAAGGGCGCCGGGCCCGGCCGCCCAAGAGAGATAGGTCTCCGCGAATCTGGCTGTGCATTCCTGCCGCTGCAGACTGCTGCTGAACGCATGCGACCACTACTACGATGCACGATTGCGCCGATGGGAAGGGAAGAAGCAGGATGCGGTCTTCCGTTTCTCCTCCAATCGCCGCAGCGTTGATGTGCTGCTTTTGGAATGAGAGTCCGGCCAATAAATCCTCCTTTTTCCCCCTCTGTCAACCTCTACCGCATCCCCATTCCTTCAACTCCCTCTTTCGGCCCTTGCTTTTTTTTCTATCTTCTGTGTGAATTGCGGCATGGTGTTCGTCTTCGCAGCACCAAAATCCCTTTCCTTTTCGCTAGGGACCCTTTAGAATGCCAGAGAGTGGGCAGTGATTTCTGGTGCCTCTTTTCTTGCCTTCCATCCTGTTTTTTTAGGAGTCCTACGTAAAACTGTGTTGACGTCCTTAACTCCCTACCTCTTTTCTCTACCAAACCCCTTTATAAAGCTTCAGTTATCACTACGGAAGAGGTTGGGTGGTTTTATTCTATAGCTGTTCTATGATCATTATTATACCTTTGTAACAAGCCTGTTTAACAAAGAAAGAATAAGATAGCTGTTTTTAATAACTATGAATCTTAGGCATATCCGCCATAGCGCGTAAACTCCTTTCAGTTAAGGCATTCAGCTGACTGACTGAGACTCTTAAGGTTGCACACAACCTGTCTGTTATTTCATACAGAAAGGATTACAACTTGGAACTGGCTGATAGGACACTTCAGAAGAGTTAGCTGATGGGCTAGTACATACAGTCGCGAACATAATAGATAGGCGACTAACTTGGATATTTGGCTTCCTCCCTGCCTTTTATTGCTTTACATTTCTGTTCTTTTTAGAGGCGACGAAGCTCGAAAGCCAGAACTGCATCAAAACGGCAAGAACTGATATTCTTGAAAAGAAAAAAACAATGGGAAGTTTTTACCCACACTTTTCCACAGTATTTGTGAACATCGAGCTATCGCTAGCACTGTTGCACATCGGGGTAGAGCGAAAAGTCAGATTTTTCAATTTTCCTGTTCTTCATTGTCTCTCTGCATTGAACATTTTTCTACGCCTGTTTGCAGGCTCAGAAAAAGAGAAAAATAGGTAAACACCTCGAAGAGATATCAGAAACTTCCTTTTGCTTCTCAGGCAGCTGGCTTGCTGGCTTACGTCTGTTTTATTATTTTTTTTAGCCTGCGGAAGTCTGACGTAAGCAGTCAGCAACAAAGCTCAAGAACCAGCCTGGCAATATTTCGTTGAGTGCTACTGTGAACAGCATTCATCTAGAAACAGCCAAGGTGAGTTCTCTTGTTGAGAATATATATCCATGCAGTGCCACCTTCAAAGTTAAATCGAGACAATTCCTTCAATCCCTTTGTGAAACATCTTGCTAGCTATGCTGCCCTTTGTTTCATATCCACCATTTCACCCTATAGGTTGCCTTGTTGTATACAAATTTAGCTCTTGTAGGGGGTTTCTAACGCTTGGCGTCAATTCCGCTCTCGATTCCACTTCTGTCGTCGAGCACCCTATACAGGCACAGATGTTGGGAGAAGATGAATAAGGAGAAAATTTTTGTGCTCATAGAGTAAGAAAAAATTACCAAATTACTTAAGTCTACTTACGTGCACTGATTTGTGAAAGAAATAAAGAATGCATCCGCTTTCTATTTTTATTTCTACTTAAAAAAATTTACAACTTCTTTTATAATGACACAGCTACTCATTAGGATACGAGCCGCCGCGGTGGCTCAGTAGTTATGGTGCTCGGCTGCTGACCGGAAATATGCGTGTTCGATCCCGGCCGTGGCGGTTGCACTTCAATGGAGGCAAAGTGCTTGAGGCTCGTGTTGTGTGCGATATCAGTGGCCGCTAATTTTGGTTTAAATTTGCGGAGCCCTTCACTACTGCGTCCCTCTTAGTCTGAGTTGCTTTGAGACGTTAAACTCTATAAGCCAAATCATAAATCAATCATTAACATACCGTCGTACGGCAACATATATACTAGGGCTCACCTAGGGTGAAATCACCTGGCATATTTGGGACTACTTTTGCGGTTCAATGCCGAAACTGGGTTTCGGGGCCGATGAGCCATAGATTGCTTTCGCATTAAAAAGCAAAGATTCATTTGCGGCGAGGCAGCACAGATAATGAGAAAAATTCCACAAAAATGGAGCAGGAAAGTAAGGGCCAAAAAGTGAGTATGCGGCAGGCCAGACGCTGGAGCATAAAGGGGGAGTCGCATGTAAGCGAAAAAGAGAGCGACGCGACAAGCGGCGCGACGAAGGCGAACATGGTTCGCTCTGTCGCGTACAGGGGGAAGACGCATGCACGCGACAGCGCGAAACCGGCGGCAACGCGAAACGGCGACAGCGCTCAGTGTTGCTGGCATAGCACACCGCAAAGGTATTCGCAAATGCAACAACAGTAAAAAAAATTGCAAGAATTTAAACCGGCCACAAGATAAAAGCCTGTACCGTATTTCTGTGAAATAGTATAATTCTAGTTCTGCATGCAACGCTTTCCTTGTCAGGCAAATCTGCTACGCGGCAGCGCGCATTTTCTAGCGAATGATAACGATCGCTCGACGACAGCTAAGACCACATGCATGAAACATAAATGAGCGCATTCACTTCGTAAATGTCCAGTCTGCCTACTGAAGCAGTTAGCAGTCAATGAAACCAACTCAATGAAATTGTTTACAAAACTGGTGCGCCTGGAGCACCGACGGCTTTTCTGCAACTCGGCGCCAAGCCGTATCAGAATGGCCACGATGTTTATAGTATACGTGTGCTGCAGGTCCCAAAAGACCTGCTCGCACTCGACGGCGTCAATAAGGCGCGCATTGAAGTTTTTGTTGGCCGTCGTTTTGTAGGAAGCGCGAATACGCGGCGATCGCAATGCAACGCTTCAAAAAAAAAAAGCACGCGAAATGACCGGCAGTGACGTACGCTGAGCGTTCATGCTATTGGCTGATCGCGCATGCACTTCCGGGCGAACGGGCGAAATTTTCTATTTCGGCAGATCTGAGCGACGAGCCAAGCGACACATACATTTCTGTTCGCGCGAAGTCTTCGTGTACATGCAACTCAGCCTTAAAGCGACGCAGCGGCGTAGAAGAAGCAACGGAGCGGCGTATAGATGGCGCCACCAGACGCAGAGGGCGGCGCCGAGCTCGAACATACAACCTACGCCGCTACCCGCTTATTCGGAAGACGATTTCAGTGCCAGCGTTTACACGAATGCGACAGAAGTCGACTGCTCCCGTGTTTTTGTGGGAAAGCGCGAAAACATCGAGGAAGAAAGTGGAGGGCAAGTCACGTCTTTCCTCGTGCTCATCACGCTCGTCACAAAGCTCGTGCTCGTCACGCGGCCCGCGAGCGGTTGACGAGGGCGACGAATGTCAACAGTCCGAGGGAGATAGTGGGAGCCTTACGACGCCATGCGCATGCACCAAGGAAGCCACATGACAAGGAGAATGCACATCCAAAAGCAGAAAACCGACACAGCTAGCGCGGACTATCTGCGTTAGCACGGGTATAATCCCCCTTTAAGCTTTTGGTTTGCTTTTTTTTTTAAATGTAAACAAGTTGCTTTCGTTACGCCTTTCTAATTTGTGTAAACCATTGGTTTCATTACTGTTTTGCATTGTTGCGGAGCTCGTCAAAAAGACTAAAGCAATGTCACACTAGGTACAGAAGTCAGTAATCGCTCAGAAAAAGTTGCGATTCTGAAGCAAGCCGCTAATCCGGGCAGTAGCGATGGAGCTTGAGGATTTTCTTTTCAGTTTGCTTAGTAAACATGCTGTGTTAAGCTCAAATCAGACTTCTCTACTTGTTATCGCACCTAATATTGCGCTTTGTCTAAACTTTAGTGGCCTTTCTGAGCTGTTCCTAGTGAGCCCTATCGCGTCATTTTTGTTTTTTTGAACACAAATAGATAATAATATTTTCAGCAGTTTATCTTGCCATTCTTTAGTCTAAACGTCATTGCACGCCATTGGTCGTCGAAATGAAACAGTGCAATGTTATGCGTATAAAACGCAAGCTTGGTTTCAAAGAAAAATTGCAACCAATTTGAAAATTTTTATCTTGTGTTTTAACATAGCCTCCTTTATAAAGGAGGCTATGGTTTTAAGCGTGAAGTTTGATTTTCAGGTTCATCTTTTTTATTTCGCATGCCCTGCACACACTTATAAAGATAAATAAGTGGCTATTTTTTTATTTGCGAGGTTTTCTTTTTCTATGCGGTAGGCACACTGTAGCTTGCCTTGCACTCGGGCTTTAATTTCGGTGCCCTTGATTGTATATTAATGCATCAGGAATATACGAACAAACGTTTACGTGGATGTCCTCATCACAAGAAGCATAGAAACATTATAGCGGTTCATCAGCTAAAACGATTCGTTGCTTTCGTCGAAGAGGCATGATTCTACCTGTTCTTTTCCTTTCATATAAAAACATACTTTTTTTCTGCCTGCTCGACTTTTATTACTTAGTGCTTGAAAATGAATACACTACCAGTGAAATGCATTCGCAGCGCACTGGCTCGGGAACTATTATCGCTAAATGTCGGAGGAAATAACTTTCCTCCGCGGCTTTCTAAGCGGCGTATCTTAGGCTTGCCTGATATGAACTGTGCAGCTTGAGTACTCTTTGCGCAGGACTAAGGCAGATTAGCTTTGTGGTCTTCAACGCCCTTGTTTAAGCTGGTAAAGGAGTAATGCTGCAAATTACAGGCCTAACAGCTCAGGCTGAAATCTGCGTTAATTTCTTCTCCCGTAATGAAATTTAAATGATGAATCGCTATTGATCGCTTGTGCCACTGCATTTTGACCTAGCGCACCCTGTCAAACTCATGCAAGCGCGCGAAAAAACCTCCAGATGATATTTGCAATTTAGTTCAGTCTCAATAAGGTATTTTCAGAGAAACCGGGTAACAACCCACCACATCTGCACAACATGGCCCACCGGTACATTCCACAGAATTGACGAGGATCCGCTTTTCCGCGTGTTCTGTGGGCGGCACGGAAGATGGCACTACGAATGGCTGTTAGTCAGCTAGCGAGAGAATAAAGAGCTCACGATATTGCATCTTATCTTATCGTCATCTTATGATGCATCGGTCCGATGCATCATCGCCGCAGTGCGAGAAGGACCCACGCAAATGCGCTATAGTAGGAAGGTCACTGCTCTCTTTAGCCGTTTAGACCCACAGAGATTTTCGGATGGGAACCCACACGATATAGCGGGGCATAGATTAGCCCTCGGAAAAGCTGAGCTACAGTTCTTGGCTGTACATACACAAGGTCGCTGTATGGAATCTTTTTCTTTTTTTTTGCGTTTTCACTGGGTGCTTTCGGACACGTGCTCCTAGGACAATGACGTAGTTGAGAGCTTGGCCTGTGAAGAGCTGTCTACTGACAGAGGAAAAGAAAAAAGGTGGCATGTGCTGCGAAGCGTTGCTTAAAAAATTGGCAGTGGTTTAACACTGGTCAAACCTGGAGGACTGCGAAAGCAACGCGGAAAGAGAGAGAGAGGCGATGGAGAGCGCGCGGCAGCGGCGGCGGCCCCGGCACGCTAGCTATGCGCCGCTACTGCGCATGCGCAACTGGCGAGCGCGGCGGCGGCACCTCTCGAGTAACCCGCGCAGCGACAGCGGCGGCACGCCAGCTGTGCGCCGTGTGACGTCGCTGCTCCTCGGCGACTCGGCGACTCGGCTCGGCAACTCGCGTAGCGTTGCTTTCGCAACAAAAAAAATTTGTGGGCAGCTATTCTGTCTATTCGAACAAGTGTATCTCCTCATCGGGAGTGCCCAGCACACGACGATGAATCGACGCACATTCAAGCGTGCAACTCTCCATTCACTGCAAAGGGATACTTACATAACGTGGAGCGAAAAGTTCTAAACAACGCCTACTGTTAAAGGCGCACTTTCGATATGAATTAACGTAAAGCGAGAGCAGCGTCGAGCTCCAACAAAATTTTTGGGCACGTGGAAACGAATTCCGCAGCCTCGCTAGGGCTACTCAAATGGATGTGACCTCTGAAAGACGTCACCTTATCAAAATAAACCGGCCTAAAGTCACAGACCGTAAGCGAAACGAAAAGAAGTATTATGAAAGGCGCGAAAGTTGCGTAAATGGCAGTCGCTACAAGGGCCGGTCGAAGGCCGTAAATCTAATCAAAGTCAGCGAAGGCTCTCAATCTCATTTTTGTTCTCTGTCTTTCTCCTCCAGTTTTCACTGCTTTTCTGGCACTCCGATATTCCTAGCGCAAAAGCGCTAATATATTTCTCTTTTGAGCAAGCGCGCTGCTCCCTTCCCCCACCTCCCGCCTTGATGAAGCCGAAACGGTGCTCAAGTCTGTTAAAGACAAACTGCTCTCGAAAGGACTGACTGGCCGATTTATTATCTGTCAGCCTCTCCTCTTTCCTCCATCCAAAATCTCCCGTTTGCAGTCCCGGTGCTTCTAGGCGCACACCGACCCCGAGGAAAATGTGCTCGCAGTATCTTTGGCTGTATCTTAGTGTACGGAATGAGTTGTCCCCACGTGTCTATATAAGCTTTTCCCGCCTGGATCTATATTTGTATGCCAAAACGAAACTGTTCGTGCTTCTGTAGGCGCCAGTGTATGTTCGCGATCTGAACGGTAGTTGTATGTGCGGATGGCTTAAAAGAGATAAGAAAACACACAAAATAAAAATGTATGTTGTAAATCCCTGACACAAGCCGAAGCCAAAAAGGCGCTTATGTGTTTCCTTGAATGTTTCGCACCATTACTTTGTATTTTTTATATAGCCTCTCCTTTTAGAACTGTTTATGCCCGAGTGTCTACTTGTTTATACCACCGAGACGAAGATGGATACGCGCGTTTCCTTAGCTAAACTTCCGGGTGCGAAGCCAGATGAAGACTGAGAGCAGGAAATGTGAGTGATGTTTTCGAAGGCGAGTGCGACTCTGAGATTACCGCGTCCTGCGGAGATGCTAGGGCATGGTTTTTTCTTTTTGGTCACTTCTTTCAAGTAGATATTCCCTCTCACATGAAAGAGGGATGCTGTTAGCCATCGATCTGAAAGACTTTTATGACGCAGTTTGCATGTAAAGGAAAATTGTTTAAATATGCGGTGGTTTAAAGTATTTACCTTTTCTTTTATTTATAAAAATGAATTGCTTATGTTACTTAGAGGAGTTCTTTGCTCCATACATGAAGTATAGTTACGGAAGCCAGCTATTTCAAGTAGCAAGAGCATTATTTTGCTCTTGTTTTCCCATACACACACACACACACACGCCCACGCACGCACACATACACACACCCACACTTCCACGAAAAAGCACACACATAAGCGCACAAAGAGAACTTAGCAAGTAATTTTTTTAACAATAGCTTTAATGCCAGCAGACATCTAATTTTGACCTACCAATGAACAGTCCGATATTCACCCGAACTATAACGTGCCTCAAAGCATTTACTAAGCAAAATGACGCAAATGCTTCAACACCTCCGAAGGTGTTTTACCAGTCACCCGTTTGGCTCTTTCTGTACCGTGAATGGAAGATTGCAGGCTTAGGCGCGGCTCTATACAAGTTAGAATAATGCCTTGCATTTCTGAAGCAAATCTCTGCTCATGAGAACGTGATTTTTTTTATTTTGTTGGCTTTTTGTCATCACCCTTAAGACCTGAATTCTGAGCCCGTAATTGAAATGTACAAAAAAAATCCCTAGGAAAATGCGAAATCTTGACCGGATTTAGATTTCAATTCATTCAGCAAGGAGGCAGCTTTCTTTTTTACATGCGAGCCACAAGCCGCGCTATTGCCGCCAGATTTATTGTAGGGGTGATACTACGTCTGTTTCAGTAATAAACATTGTAGGAGTAAATGGTGGCTAACTGTTCTTATTTTCGAGCTAAACTGAAGGAAATAAATGAAATTGTAAATGTGTCACCTTCTAATATCCCCAAGGTTTGGCGCACTTTTACATTTGCGCACTTCCACATTTGCGCACTTCCACAACGCAGGTCCCATCGCATCGGTCATTCATTCTCTTCAAGTTTTGCGTCCACGTGCCCGTACCACTGTTTTTGCCAACTCATTTTTTTCTCGTGCAGCAGCTGACTGGAACGGCCTTCCCCATAATATTGCTGCCATAACAACTTCATCATCATTTTCAAGCACTGTTGATTCCGGCATTTTGTAAACCCCACCCCTTATGTAACACCCTGGAAAAGGGTCTTTAAGGAAAATAAAGTGAAAGTGAAGTGAAGTGAAGTGAAGTGAAGTGAAGTTAGTTTTGCGCATTTTAATATAATGCAAGTATTCGAAATGTATGACTAGCGAATGAAATATATTTGTATTCGTTTCACTGGATTGTTGAAATAGCACTGGTTCAAGATAATTTGATATGAATTGAACACGTTCTCCAGTTTTTTAATAACCGACAAGGAGTTCGCATAAGACAAGCCGTTGTTTTTTTTTTAATGACTGTTTCGAGAAGAGGGCTAATTCCGACGCCGCCGAGTATGATGGCGTGTTTGGTCTGGGCGGGTAGGACGGTTTGTGAAACATACTGCATATGGTGATGCATATGGCGTATGTCCTATGCGGAGGGTACGGCCTATACCCTGTCTTCATGCTGGATATCGGATGCCATGCCTCAAGCTACCTCTCTCCTCAATTGCCTTCTGGGGCTAATTTGTTCGCTGCGGCCATCTGTAGCAAAAAGGCCATTTTGCTGCACGTATGTCATGATGTAAACAGAGTTAATATACTAAGGCCCCGCTGCATGCCTCCTTGTGAAGAACAATGTTGCGTTTTTTGATAGCTACAGCTTTAACTCCGTTACTTATTGCACCACTTCAAGCGTACGCTGTTTCACATGAATATTCGTTTTGCGGGTATCCGAACAAGTAACGAATACTCTGACGAGAATTCTATTCTGATTGGATTAGGTTGTTTCAGCAAAGGATTCATAGAGCATTTGTTTTTCAACTAGATTATTCGTATTAAACTAAGTAGCAAAGCTAAGTTAATAGTATTCGACTCGGATTCAGAAAAACACTATTTACACATCTAATATAGATTTGTTTTGAAGTGCCTGTAGAGTGTGCTTTTCCACATGTGTGTTGACAAATGTAGGAAGATAAGCTATGTTGATTTAATCCAGCAGCCCTCCATCACTTTATGACCTCACCGTAGGCGTCATGGCTGAAGCTTCTCAGCTAGGTTATTTTTTCGGCGCATCGTTATTATGTACTTCGCAGTGCATGTCGCACTCGAGAAGTCATCTTCGAAAACATCCTCAGGTAGACTGCAACAATATTCCTTCTTTCCACGTTTCTAACTACTAAATACTAAGATCTTATTCTTAGTCAGTGCATAAATCAGCGGGAGTGCATGAGTGGCTAGCAGGATTATTGTGCGACGGTGGGAGTGAGTTATACTGCTCCTTAGCGGCGGACTTAGATCGCCCATTAAGCTAAGCGAGAACTGTCTTATGCTACCTATGGCATCTGGACTGCCAGGCCCGAGACCCTCGTTAAGCTATTGAGAAGGGAAGGGTAGGAAAATGAAGGCTCGGAAACGCGCTCAGGAAGTAAGGCAACAGTAAGCGAATTGGATTTTCTTTTGCTGAGGTGTGTTTCCATGAGAAATCAGCAATCAAGTCATTTTATGAATTAAATGTAATAAATATAAAAAGAGAAAAAGAAAATTAAGCAAAAACCACATATCAACAGTTGTATCCATACCCACGACGTTCGTATGCCGAGTGCCATGCTATATCAACTGAGCCATGGCGGCGGAGGTCCATACCTCTCGGGTGTTTATTGTTTCTAACCTAAATTTTAGAGAATTCACCAGCGCCGCTGTCGTTCATAGCGGCAGACATAGTTTTTCCCGTGTTAACGCAAGTGCCACGTGGAACGCGCATCTAACAGTGATGGCTGCAGTAGTGCCAGAACCCTCTTATGTTACCTACGGTATTAAGACTGTCACACGCAGGTCGCAGGATCGGATTCCATTGACAGGTTGTGGTTGTTCTTTC
Source organism: Amblyomma mixtum (assembly GCF_055824585.1). Taxonomy (NCBI): domain Eukaryota; kingdom Metazoa; phylum Arthropoda; class Arachnida; order Ixodida; family Ixodidae; genus Amblyomma; species Amblyomma mixtum. The sequence goes on along the minus strand of NC_143017.1, from coordinate 60,840,285 downwards.
ATCTACACTTAAATGAATTATGTTTTAAACATACAATAACTTGACTACAAATTTCCTATTCAGAAACGCCCAAATAAAAAACAACTAATTTCTTATCCTTTACTTCCTTTCGATGACAGACGTCTCACAACGTGTGCATGTCATAAGTAGCCTCTGATTTGCCTACGCTTCCTTGTTAGGTAATGTGTCGGGTCTCTAGAAATATATTTACAGGGCATCCGAAGGTGAGAAACATCAGCTGTGTGCCGCGCTATTTTCTAGGTGAGTTCGTCGTTAGCAACGGTGAGACGAGCAAAGCAATTAACAGCTGCGCTGGGAAAGTAAGGAGCAGGAGGGCGATGAACTTTGGTCATATCGGAAAAGCCCACGTCCACAACGTTATCGGCCAGCTGATCCAATGATTCCAGGGTCTGTAATGAAGGCGCGCTCAGGATCACCAACACCTGCGGAGACAGGCGCAGTAGTGCCAGTAGAGACAGGCGCTGCACGAAGGGTCACCACAGGAGAAGGCTGCTTTGGTAAGTAACCAGATCTCCAGCAAGAGAGGTCATGCGACGCAGCAGCTCGGAAGGCTTGCGATCTCTGAGCTCCTCCGATGAGAGAATCTCCTGCAGGCGCCGTGGCTTGCGCTTGATGAGCGTCGCTTTAAGCTGATCATAAGGGCGATTGGCAGACCCAGAGCATACGACGCTGCTAACAACCGCAGCAGTAGACTGGCGTGAGTGCACCAATGACGCAGTCGACTATGGTCGTCGGCGATGTGACATGATGCCGCCTGAACAAGGCCTCGATTGTGAGGAACTAATGTTCCGAATCCGATGACCAGAAGTCAGGAAGCTTGAAGGCGGAGACCTTACGAGGTGGTTGCGCAAGAGGCGACGGAGATGGTACCTATATAGAAAGATACATCTTCGCCGCTGTGCACAAGAATGGCGCTAGCGGATATTCGCATGGTTAGGTTACACGCGGCACAAATGTCCCCGAGAGCAGAAAGTTCGGAAGTACAGAATTCATGGGTTTAGATGTTAGCGGTGGCATGTGGTTGTTTTTTTTTGCTTTGAAGTCAGTTATCACTCAAGTATAAAAAGGTTACGCTACTAATTTTTCTTTTGTAAGCCCCACAAATTAATGAAAAAACAACTCCCCGATTATTCCCTTGCTGTCGGGGACTGTTTCTCATTTACGTGCGAGGGCAACACGCAAGAATGCGAGATAGCACCGACGCGCAGGGCGCTCTTCAATATTGCAGAGTAAAATTAAGAACGTGAAAAGAAAAGCCATCATGCTCGAGGTTTTTTTTTACTTTATCATAGCAATAATATATTTCTTGAAGTAACTTTCCTGAATTGCGCACTTCCAAGATGGAACTGAAATGGGAAGAAGGTCATACTCATGCGCAACTGCAAATCTACTAGCAGCATCACTTTTCTTTTGGCACTTCGATACCGAGAAACCGGGAAGATGATTATGCTGTATGTAAAATTTTGCTGAACGAGTTACCACCTGTAAAAAAAAAAAACAAAAAGAAACTAATTTCACGACTGGGGGGTGCTAGTTGAATCTTTCTGAGACAATTTTTATGATTGTAGATGCATTATGTGTGCTACCTAAGGGTACTCAACTTTTTGTTTTCTCGACCGGAAATGCCACCGGATTACAAAGACGAAGAGCCTCGTAAATGTTTGCATGCTTTTGCGCGCCGACCAGCTTCATTTCTGCTGGTCTCTGTGGGGCTATGCTGAAAAAGAAATGCGCTCTCAGACATGAGCTTAATCATAAGAACCAGCAATATTTAAAGGCCTTAGCTATTGGAAGGAAAACATATATTATTTAAATATAACACTCCTTCCAGATGAATGCCATTTCTGTTAATTTTGCTTCCTCAGTCCTGATTGAGAAGCCATAAAAAAAGCTTAGTTTTTATAACAAATTAAGAAGCAGCTAAGTCACTAGAACAACCTACATGAATCCCTAAGAATCATTCTGTAAAGCTGTGCTAAGAACATAGTCAGCAGCTCTACTTAGTACACTAGCAAGAACGTACCTACTCCAGGAGTAGTAGTGCATAGCACATGCGCTTAAACTAAACTACATCACAGCGCCAAGGTTTTGGCATTCTCGCTATGCACGATTTCGATGGCTTGTAACGAGGAAATTGAAAACTGAAAAGAAATAGTCTGTCGTTCCTTCATTTGCATACATTGCAGGTATGGCCGGGCTGCGTCCGTACTACGCAACTAAGTCGAAGCTCCCCTCGTACCGAACCTTCTTCGTTGTTTTTGTTTTATACTACCTTCACATGCATGCGTAATTCAGTGCTCACACGTGTGCACGTGTGCACGATGTCAATCGAACGTTAAATAGGATTAAGACGCAAGTACGGAGGCGTCCTATTGTTTCTATGCTACCGGAAGCCTACTCTCGGCGAGTCAGAAAAGAAAGCTAACACTTAAGCTCATTGTTCGCAGGCATTACGTGGTGAAGGCACGAAACGACGTCAAAGCATCCAAAGCTTGCTTAAGCCGCCGTTACCGCCTTTGTCTATAGGATGCACAACACGTGTCAAAGCGAGCTGGTTTGGAGACGGAAGGCGTTGCCGCCACCATGCACTCCTGGTTTACGCAACCACGCTATGTCGGAACCTGCTAACGACGCTGACAAGTCGCTGGAGCTGAGTGAGATGTATATAGAAAGAAGAGCTTTTTTGATGGGCGTGTGGAGCACACATTAAAGCCCTTGCTTTTCTTCTGTTAGTCACACTGCTGTCTAGAGCTCCTGAGCTGCACACTCCGGGGTGTGCTAACAAGTTTAATAAGCGTCCACTACTTGATAGAGATTTTTGAGTTCTGAGAAGCAAGTCAAGCTGCTGGGAATGCACGCACACGATATAGTACTGTTTTCGGGCCAAAGGCTGCTGCTAAACAATGGCCATGATTTCAGAATCTTTACTCTAAAACAATAAACAGGGCGTGGAAGACACTTTTATGCACAGGTTTGCGGCTAGGCGGATGCAAAGCGAAAAGATAATTGTTGTCCATATCGTAAATAATTAGAAATAATTAATACACTTTTTAGTCGCTAACACACCGTGCCCGCTGACACTGGAAGGTTAGAGGGATGTTGCACCAAACTTTTTGAGCTGCTCTTTTACATGAAGACAATAGCTTGACTGCTAAAACTGATAAATGCGACAGGCATTTTGGGAAAAAAGGCAGATAGAACGTTGCACCTGGCGGCCTCATGTGGAAGCTGCGACTAGGCGTCATTACACCCGCACGCCCACCGTTCCCGCAGAAGCATGATTGTCATCGCTACTCGTGGGTTTTTCCAGTTTTGCGTCGGTAGCGTCGGAGGTTGGGAGCCTTATCGCTTGGTCTACCCAAACTGGATTGCGACATCGCGCGTGGCGCGACCGGTTGCCTGTCGGACGAGGGTGTCATGACGTTACTCCACCTCGCGCCGGCCCGGAGGGCTTGTCGCGCTCTCGTAAAACATTGAAAATAAAACCATCCGCTGGAAAACATACGAAGTGACGACTAGATTTCGGTGTAATCACATTCCGAGAATTTGTTTTTAGTGTTTTCGTTCAATTTTAAGGCGTTAAAGGTGTGGATAGAATGTAAGAAACGTATTTTGGAAGAATCAAACAAAAAACTTTTCTTTCTTGCTTTGTTTCAGCTGGAAACGCATGGTCACCATCTTGTTTTGGGCCACACTCTTATGCGGGAAAGCGCACTTGCGGAATTTTGAACATCCCCTAATGTCAGCTTCATCTGCTTCTGTACAACGCAGGAGGATGAAATGACATCTGCAACAGCTGCTTAATCTGCAACAGCTCCAAATCTCCACAATTGCACTTTTCCAGTAGTTACAGCTGCAGAGGTTGACAGCTACCCCGCAAAGAGTGTTTTACAGAACAGAAAGGTTATGTCTTGCAAAAGCTGAAAATTTTTGCTTTACTTATTTGCGAAAGGCAGCGAAACGCCTTTTTTTTTGGCAACACAAGCATATCTGTATGTTGTTTATGATCTGCAAGTAAGCTTCAGGCATTGTTTTTTTATATATGAGCACCCAAGCTTGATGCGAAATTACCCCAATGGCTCCATGTATCAGAAATATAAACAGAGCAAGTATTTGAACATTTGAACTTCGTCCTTCTTATCAGAGTCCTGCCCCCTGTTCGCAAATAAAGCAAGCCATGCAGCTTCTAAGTCACATTTTTGTAAAGTAGCCTGGGTAATCACAAGTAGCATAGGAACATATCTTAAACAGTTACTTTTGCACTCTACGTTATATTAACTATCAATAGTAGTAATCGCAATAGAACTACTGCCAAGGAAAGCTGCAATCTTATTGTGTTCTTTTCGCATGGTTCCTCACACAGCATGAAGCCTAGCAGTTGTCATCATTTGTGTGGTTTTCTCCGCACGGCATTAAGCCATACGTGACGAAATGTGATTAGCGAATTTGGAGACTTATTGCGGTTTATACGGAAGTCATTCGCACATTTTTCAGACTCTAATAAAGCATTTCAGTACCTAACAAACATTGAGCAAATTCAAAATGTGGGTTGCATCAATTAGTCTCAGCTTCTAAGGGTAAGGCGCCGGACCTCACAGCGTCCGGTTGCTGTGCTGTTTTAAGAAAGCTATGTTGAGTGCGCTGTTGAGCGCAGCGAGATATGGAGGAGTATCTTATAGACTGCGAAGATTACACGTTTTGGAGGTTTAGAAAGAGCATATATGCTGTTTGGGCACCCATGGAGAGAAATGCCTGCATGTGTTAAACACCTATTGTGTACCTGAATGATTCTTCAAGCTTCAGAAAGAAACCGAGAGCTAGCAGTTTTCACGGCAACCATTTATCAGCAAAACGAGAGAACCAGCTTTGCTGGCAAGCTAAAAAGCAAAACTAAATGAACAAAATGAGCCTAGACTTAAACGCAATATTGGAGACATTGTACACACACAAATGGAGAATTGGAGAAACAAAAAACATTGAAAAATCATGGTGCCAAAGAGATGATTTGGCACTGCCATCAGAAGCGTCAATACAGTTTGTTTGAAGGGACACAGATCACTAATTGAAGCTTGCTTGTGTGGATAGAGTACAGCATACTGATGACCGTGACGCTGCTTTCAATAAAACGGAGCTTTTATAAGGCCTTCAGGTACAATGAACATACACGTCCCATATATTCACCATTTTTTAGCGAGAATAGAGAGGGGTGTTTTGAAGCGACCGCTGTTATGGGCAGCTACATGCTAGGTCTGTCATATATCGCGCGTGGGTTGGCAACAGTTCTGGAGAAAGCACACCGGAAGCGGAAGTTGCCGAGGTTGGCGAGCTGTGTTTCTTCAACCATGTAAATGCTCTTTTGTACCGAAAGACCGGTTTGTTTAGCAACGTTTTCTTAGCATATACTGCTAAATCGTTAACAAACTGACACTCATTGAATATAAATGAATATTCATGTCAAGAATTGTTTTTGGGCACACTTTGTGCCTAGGGAAAGATATGTCCCTATGTGCATTAGTACAGCGCATTTCGGCGTACTGACCCATCGGTGCTTGCCTTCCCAATTTTTGGAAAACGTGCCTGAGTAACAAAAACAGGAAGATGGCTTTCTTTTCTTTCATAACAAATATTTCGACAAGTGACGGCCTTAGTTTCAAGATTATTTCGTATTTCAGTGGAATGACGGGAAGACATCGCCGATTCATCGTATCGGACGAGGAGATTCATCAGATTCTGTTTGCTGCTCGCGACATTCTGTCGTTCTCGGCATGCAGAAGGCGTGTCCTGCGTGAAATGGATGAACAACGGCGCTGTCTTGATGCTGTCGAACTCCATTTCGCCGAGACAACGTGTGCAGGTACAGACGGGTTGTGGTAGTAACGAAAGAAAATAAAGAACAAATCAAATTCAGTGTCCTTTGAATGAGGGAGAACAAAATTGCTGTATCGGAGGCGTCGACCTCATGAACCAGACGAAGAGGACGTATGAAGTGTACCAGCGCGCAACGATTAAATACTACCTGCGGGTGATCTTTGATCTGCTCGACATCGTAGTCAACAACACCTACTTAGTGTACACAAAGTCTCAAGCACAAGACTTGGGCATTCCGGCTCTCACCTACCAGGAGTTTCGACGAGCGGTTGCGCCAGAGCTCATAGACGACAACGCATGCGTGAGCACCCGTGCAGACAGCTAAGAGAATTTTTACGAGTCCTCACTCTCCTGAGCACCAATTTGCTGAGACCATCCAAAGAAAACGGTGTGTAAGCTCCACCAAAAGCAGAGTCGAAAACCGCACAGGCAACCATTGCACATTCTGCGATAAGCACCTGTGTTTCACAACGCAGACAGACTGTTTCAAGGCTTTCCACCACGCGAATTAGCTCCCAGCCGCAGTGAGGCCATTCCACCGTTAGCGTTCATAGGGACACATGCGTCCGAAAGCATATCTCTACTTGTGTGCATCGATAATTTTTTTTTACCGTCTCTTTGGGGACGTAAATAAAAGGAAAAATCATTGAACCAGCCGTCTAATTGCCAGATTTCTTGTCTACCTAAAAAGGATAAGCAAGAAAAAGAAAGAAATTAAATGCTGGTGTTGTTATACAAGGTGATTTCGCATGTAAAGTGCTGTGCATCCTACAATTTCGACGCAAATTGAGGAGGCTAGGTTGCACTGCCTTTCCTTTCAAAACAGGGATTATGGAGCCATTTTTATGTAGCCGTGACGAGTTTTATACGAAGTACCGGGAAAGTTCTTAAATGCAGTTTCCTTAGCAATGAATTCATCTTTTGTCTGGAAAAAGCAGCAACGCAGCTATAAAAGGCCATTATTCCATTTTTACCAAGAACATAGATTGAATGGAGTTATCCCCACTTACCATTTAAACATGCAACTGCCATGTCAGGATAACCCCACGGAAGAGTTGGATCCCGCGTTGTTTGATCGCTCTCCCTAGCCCAGGCATCTGTCTCATTTCTCTTTCTTGTATGTCCAAGGACATAACTAATGGCATAGGAAGCGGGGTCATGATTCCACCCTAGCCCCCATCGGTCTTTCTTCTCCTCTCTCCCTCTGCCAACTTCCTTCGATTGGGCCTTGTCGATCGCGCCCGTGAGGCGACCGCGTACCTCTCTTTGTGCAGGATCCAGCGCCGTCTACGAAAACGCAGCGTCAGCTGTTTTGTTCTCCCGCCACGAAATACGGCGCCAAATAATTTGCCCCGCCTGCTGCATTTCTTCGATGGCGCCACCTGGAGTCGAGTCGGAAGCGTGAAAGGGACGTCGAAGCTACCGCAAGCTGGTCAGCCAGTTAGAAAGGCGGCTTCACTTTCTTTGATGCTGTAACACGAGGCAAATTAATATCAGCGTACCTGCAGAGGCTACAAAGGAATTTATGTGAAGTTTTTTGTTTGTTTGCACCAACTAAACAGTCAGTAGCGTTGAGATGACGCAATTTCATCCCCCCCCCCCCCTGCAATTGTTTTCTGTCCGGCGCTGTTTCCATTATGTTTCATTTTTTCCTGGTCTAGTTGCTTTTGCCTCGTTGCCAGTTCCAGCATCTTTGTAGCACTGTAAGAATGACGAAAGCTAGCAAGTAACAAAATAACGCCGCGCCAGATCGGGCGGCTCCACCGCAGGCAATCGTTGCTGACCCGCTGAACACCGATTTTTATTGTGGCTAAGTAGACACTTTCCTGGCCCGCTTAAGTGACCATTATCTCTTGTTGTCTGTTTCTGCTTTGCTGCACTTTGCTTTGGTGCACAACACGGGAATCTCTCATTTTTCTCTGTACCAAGTTACTAACTCGCACAGTTTTGCAACAATGAAGGAGATAATTTAAAAGTGAAATCTGAAGTAACTGGCTCGCATCTAGTGAGCTTGTACTTGAAAAAAGCCATTCTATGCGAAACCTTTCTTTCTTGATCTTTTGAGTATATATTAAGAAACAAGGATTAAAATGTTTCTCTTTAAACAATCTTTGATAGCTCCTCTTCAGCCAATGAAGCAATGGTGGAGCAAAGTGCAGTGTAAGAGACTTAAGAGGAAAACAAAGTGAACGAAGGAAAAACCCAGACTAAGATACCCTGGTAACCCTGCAAGGGTTAAACGGGGTAAATAAACAGAGTTGTAGAGATAGGCGAGAGCAGAAGATGTGTGGAGTGCACACAGAAGAGTGTGCTCATAAAGAGTGCATGCTCTGTGGTTTGTCGCTTTATTAAAGATGCTGCACCAGTATTCGACTGGCTTTGGATCCGTGAGGCCGCGGAATAAGAATATTTCATTATTGTAACTGTCTTGCACGCAGCAGGCATAGTAGCTCCAAGAGCGATGCATGGGGCGTTGCCCTTGGGGCTACTTATTTCTGCGGGGCTTAAGTTACCATTGGAAGCGGTAATTAGACATACTGCACTGAATTAGCCTTCACTAGGCTCATACTGAAAGCAAGGATATGGGGACATTTAGAAGCGTCAGTTTTCGATAATGCTAGCCAACCAATCTGCGCCCCTTTACGATCTAATCGGGTCACTTCAGCACGGAGATCTGATGACTGTACTGCAGCAGGCCGGAACACTATAAAGCTACAATATTGGAATCTAACCAAACATTTATTTTGCTTCTAGAGAGCGAAACAGGGGGGGGGGGGGGGGTCGAAAAATTTAGTATAAATGCAACTTAACAAGGTCCGGCATGATCCAGCTAAAATTCGACCGCAGGCGGGCACGACCTTGAAAAATGTGTCTGTCTTAGAACCCTTATAAATAAAATTACAGCAGAACAGTTTTAATGCGAATCACTCCAAAATTAAAGGCGAGTTGTGCAAAATCACGGAACAAAATTCCTTCAAAGGTAAATAAGCAACGAGAGCATCAGGTGCAGCCAAGAGCGGTAAAAAGCGCGTAAGCATGAATTACGGACCATTGTGGAGCAGATAAAATGAAATTTGTATAAATCTCCCTTTTCGACATGCTTGCGGCTCCAGACTAATAACCCCAAGATCATTCAGTAAAACAGCAGCACGGTAGGATACAGAGTGCGATCACGGCCCCCGAGGTCCATCCTATGTCTATGAGATTCTTCCTGCCTCTAATACGAACGGGTGGGCAATGAGTCGGAATTAATGACATTTCAAAAGCCTTAGTTGTCATATTTGAAAATGTTCTGGTTGGCCGTGGTTGTCTGGTCACAACATTTGGGTGCGTGCTTGAAGTTAAACCATCGTTTTTATAGTGATGTAAGATGTTTACAAATGCCAGAACCGAGAAGAACCCGTTGACGGGCACTAAAAGATGCCGTGGGAGGCTTCAGGCCTTGGTGAGCACTTCGAGAAGCCGGAAAAAAGCTTCACTCTGACATACCACGGTCCCCTTTAAAGGCAATCTAAAAGTGCAGTGCTCGTTGCAAAGAATATTCGAGATGATTTTTAAACATATTCTGCCACTCCTCTGCCACTGTAAAGAATGGGAGCCCGATGACTGATGAAGCCGGAACGATTGCTACCGGCATGACTTTATTAACCCTACCGAAGTCGTGGAAACCCGCAGCGAAAAAGCATTTCGTGCACTCCCAATGCCCGCAGTCTAATGCAAATCATGCCCAAGGCGAATATCCGGTTGAACACCACGGCGCACAATTGCTGTCTAGTTGTTTGTGCTTGCCGAAGTCTATATGGCAGTTGAAGTCTGTTGCTAATCATCCACAAGGCAAAGATCAGATACAAGACCACGAAGTGCAAATAACTTGGCAATCGGTACCGGAGCCTACGCACCAATGGCTGGCTAGTTGGCTGTGCATACATCTGATCAGAGTCGCTGCCTTAGCTAACATTTCTGCCATCTTATTGTATTAAGGCGTTAATGTTAATACCCAGTTTCGCAAAATATGTCCGTCTGATCTTGTGTGATGCCTCTGCCACCCTCCAGGGGGCCTCCTCCATCTTGTCACCCACCTTTGCTCTCTACTCACCTCCAACATTCAGAATCCTCCACCCAGCACTAAAAAACCCACCTTCACCCTCCTGAATCTCGCCACGAACAACCAACCACTCACCGCCACCCTGCAGAAGGCGTCCACCCACTAACGACCCACTTTTGCCCACTACCGGTGTTCACCGATTATGAGTCGTCACCTATCATCAGTCAAACCCACCAATACCCCACAGTAGCCACGCCAACCACCAGCAACACACCTTTACTCGCAAGAAGGTCACATCACCCTTGTAATTACGATCATCCTCCATATGCCTCCATCTACAGAAGGGCACTCAGCACTGGAACGAAGAAGCGGCGGAATATTCAGTTCAAAGACGCAACGTGAAGGCGAGTAATCAGAAGTGAAATGTGCAACAAACAACCAATACTGCTGACGCAGATCGGTCGCATCCAATCGTATGATCGCCTATGAATTTTGTTTCTTGTTCTATGCCACCTCGGTTGCCATTGCCTGCTGCCAACGGCTGTCCCTTTTTTGAGATGCATCCACACGACCGCTCCATTAAAGAAGACTAGGATTGCTCGACCTGCCAGTAGCCCAGAGATATAATCTGGATTTTGTGTCAACTACTCAAAGAATCAAGATAAGCGAAAAGCTTCCATCACCCAGATAGCTGCCCCGAAAGGTGCTGTATTATGCGAAGCCGTATCTTAAATTTGCCTCGTACCGCTGTGCTTTCCATGAGGTATTTTGCTTTCATTCACGAATTTTTTTGTGTCTCAATATGAAACATCAAAATGTCGTGAAAAACGGCGATTGTATGTTCCATTGAGGGAAACATTAAAATATCACAGAACTCAAAAATATCCACGGCTAAATGCTGACGGTGTAGATCCTTTCCTAACCATCGCATCAACTGATGCCACGCGGCGCTAGGACCATTGAATTTAAATCATATCGCCGAAAAGAAATTACAAAAGCAAACGAAGCAATCCTGGTATAGACAAGTAGGAAATCTCTGTAATTAATGAACTGGCCACTTTCATAGGGAAAGTATTCCCCGGAGACAGCTTAGCCTGGCGACGTTGTAAGCAGTTCTTAAATTCTGAAGAGATGACAGCATCAACTGAAAAAAAAACCAAGGGGTTTTGGTGAATTGTATTTTTAATACGATGCTTATTGTCCCTTTGCGCAGGGCATGCATATGGGTTGCAACCAGTGGGAGGGCTGTAATTAATCAGTTCCTGCCTGCGCGTTGGTGGTACACCGTAATAATATGGTTAGTAGTGATTCGAAGCGCAGAAAGTAATCAGGGTGTTCAGAGAAAGCACTTTTTTGTTGTTTTCTTTTCTCTTCACCATAAGGGTTGATTTCGCTGATGGCTTTTTGCCGTTCGGAGGATAATGAAACATGGTCTGGTATTAGTGTGGACAGATAGGCGACCGAAAGCCTACAAAATTCCCGTGAACTTTCTATTTCGAAGCAGCTTATTGATTTCGAAGAGCTTTTTCGCTAGGTGGGGATAAATACCCATCATCACTTCAATAAAGGCAGACTCACAAAGCAAGGAAATACATGTGCATCGTGTAAGCTCAGTGGCAGTACAGTGTTCTAGATTATAGAGCACTGCTGCAGGTGGATATGGTTGATGATTCAGCTGCAGCATTTTCCGCGGCCATAGGCAGATCTAACAAAGCAGTGCAGTGAAAGGGGCCAAAGTGCCTGTAATTAACTGTCTTACGGTACAAAGCAGAGTAGCCGCTCGTTACCTTTCTTAATGTTTCTTACGTATTTTGCAAAAATGGAGTCCTGATTGCACAACTCCTAAAAACGGAAAATCAGCGCTAGCTTGCATGCGATAATGATTACGCACAGAAAGGTGCAACCCGTGCGGGCTCTCTGCACCGCTTCCGCCAATCAAGCTCGGCTGCACATATGCGAACTCACAAACGTGCCGTTCCTGGGAACTTTTCGATCAGCTTCTGTAACGAAACTTTGCGTGAGGTGTGAGGCGAGAGCTATATGCACGAGGTGGTGACGTCATCACGCCCTAGTGGGATTACTCCCCGAGCGGTATTCCCGCACGGGATGTTCTTCTGCCCTACGCCTGACGCCCCTTCCTCAGCTTCTTACGGTTACGCTTGGCAGCACGAATGGTTTCTACCTACTACTGCTCCTGCTACTATTACAAAGGCGAGGACGACGAAACACACGGTTTAATTACCGGTAACCTTCGCCTTGACACCTAGCTCTGTAAAAGATTAAGGACTTTGCACCAAATGAACGCTTAATTGGTGGATAAATACCCAAGCTATGCTTCGTACGCAACTCTGAAGTGGTTTGATTTGAAATATGAGTACAGGTTGTTGCGAGGTACGGGCTGTGTACTCGGTGAAGGTTCTCCTTCAGCGGACGACTCTCTTCGTTGACTCCCGTGCGTTCACTCTGCTCCCTCGAACGCCGTGCCCACGTGACCCAGCTGGGCGTTCTCGGGAGGAAGCGTCCCTCTGCGCTGACGGTCGCGCTCTCTAACGCCGTGTCCACGTGATCGCGTCCCTGGGCATTTACGTTCGCTTTTTGGAACGCCGAACATGAGCCCCGCGTCCGCGACCAGGCCGGCACTCTGCGACGCCGAGTAAAGGTCCGAACGCTCGCGGCACAAACAGTTTCCGGATCTCTTGCCCACAGGCCAGCAGTGTCTTGTAACGTAACAAGGTCAAGGTCACCTGCCCAACCATGCAAATGCTTGTCTACCGGGGAGAATAAGCAAATGTGCGGGCAGTACACTCTTGTCTTTCTTCTTACCAACTCTGTGGTCTTCCCGTCGTGCTAAAGTGGCTGATCGCATATGCTATTCTGGCGCCACAGCCCCACAGCATCGACTCCACGAATATCACTGAGAGCTCGCTCTCTTTCTCCCGCTGACCCCATCTGGGGACGAGTCGAACAGGCGCTATCGCGCACTTCGAGGGCTGCTTGGGCAGCGCGGAACTTTATTGCAATCCCCACGGCAGCGGCACATCGCCTAGCGCCGATAGTCTCCATGTCAACAGAGCGTCCAAAGGCGACGTGGAACCACCACTGTAAATAAGCGAACTCTTCAATCGTGCCTCAACTTATTGATTCTCGCAGCCTCCGATGACAGCTCGTGCAGAGATTGATATATCTGCATAGTCCTCTCCATCCGCTCACGTTCACACTCTGCCGGCTCCCCTCCCCTTCCTTTCATCTTCACTTCCTTCCTTTATCCCTGATCTCTTTAATTTCCCTCCGAACTTCTTTCATAATTGCCCTCTAACCTCTCATTACCGTCATCACTTGCCCCTGCTATGTGAGAAGTGCGTCATCTACGCTTCCGCGGGCATGTTTGAGTTCAAAAGTCGACATTACAGGGAAATTTTAACCATCGCCATCAGCGGAACAGCTGCGCTCTAGCTCGGTGGCCTGAAACCCGGCTCAACTCGCTTTCAAGTCTTATATTGATTCAGGGTACCGCGTCCGCTGCGAGGATCACGTTTGCATTGGACAAAGTAAAAAAATAGAGAGCAGGTACATGTAGGCCGAACATATGGTCAACACGGATGTGTACAAATGCAACACCGTAAAGCCTTTACCAACGCATGTCCTGGCTGCCCATTTACTCGCTTTTCGGGCATTCTGATGAAGGGAAGGTACGGAATTTGCAGAAGTGCCTCGAGGGCGTTATCCAAGACTCTACCGTGTGGAGTAGACCGGCTTACCAAAAATGTGGACGGCTCGTGTAGGCAAATGTCTGAATCCCATATCTGCCTCTGATAGAGAAGTTTTACGATGGTGGGTATTCGTGGATGGCCGTCTTCAAAGCAAACCCCCGGGGACACCAGCGGCGTTACGCATCTTTACGCATTAGCAGTTAGGATGAATACATGTTTGCTCACCACGTGCCGTGAGGTACAAATGTAAATGCTGTTCATGAAAAATCCAGAGTAAAACTCATTTACAGAACACACAAAAAAACTTGGAATATAGGCGTAAGCAGCCAACTGCCTAAAACATAATGGCGCCATACTGATGCGCGTATGAAATTGCCGCGAGGGTATGTAAATGCATTTTTCAGGTTTCGTATCACAACACTGAACATCGCTTTCGCCTCAGGCATGTTTCATATTGAGATTGGAAGAGCTGCTGAATTTAGATCAAACCTGTTTTCAGAGCTCGGCAGGCCAGTACTGGACTCTATAGAAGGTTTTGAATAAATACGCGGCTGCCATCGAGAAGTTTTCTTCTTTATTTTTCAATATTCTTCGTCTCTCTAAGGGGCCCTTCAAGAGCGATCATGCGGAAAGTAATAATTACCAAATATAGTTTTATTCGATGAAAGTCGCTTTCTGTTAATTTTATGCTTCATTGCTTATACGGGCTCACACCTGATCGTACTAAAGGATATCAAGCGCAGGGCAAGGGTACCCAAAAGCTTGCAAAGTTTCGGTTTGTTCCACAGACCTTCCGTCAGTACTTAGCTCATAGTCTGCCTTAAAGCGTGATTGTGCGTTGCGCAGTTCTAAAGAAACGCTTACAAACAGGACCTCTAAAAGAAGCTATAGAGTTGGCTTACATTTGGAGAACACAATGTGCAATGAGACTTTGGGTTTCAGTGCTACGCATAATTATCGAACCAGGGTGGCACTGAGCACTGCGACGCGGCGTACTGCTACGTTCGTTACTGGGGGCTGTGTTTTCTGGGAGATTAAAAAGCACTGGAATAAGGAAAACTTGAAAACTATAAAATAGCCGCCGTGCATTTTAAGTGTGTAAGGGAAGTAAAGAAAGAAACGAAAAACAACAGCGCTCTCAGAAATCGAATTGGCCCCTGCCTGTTCATGTGCCAGGCTTTAACCGCTGTAGCGCAGCTTTCTTAAAAACCTTTATTTCATGGAAGAACAATTTTAAGCACTTTATTGAATAAATAGAAACAGGGTTACTAACGTGATAGCGTTAAGGGCCCCGTGTCGCAGAAAAGCCGGCGGCGTTGGCCGTGAGTGAAAAATCCCAGAAGCATTAATAAATAACACCGAGCAGAAAATTGCTCCATTTGAGGAATCTAACCAGGTCATCCAGAGTACTGGACGAGCGCACTAACTACTCCGCCGCGCCGGCTCGATGGTGTCGAATGAACAAAGGTACGTCTAGTGAATACGGTGTTGTCTTAGAAGGGTGTTTTAGAGACATGTATTATGTATTATATTAGTAATTATGAGCATGGAACTGACAGAAGTGTCAGTTAAGCGAGTAGCAAAGTACGTTTCCGCTACTTTGCCTCATCGCTGGGCGCGCACGTAACGCCATCAAGCGGCGGCCACTAAAGCCACTTCCTCCTCCTCGCAATCTACGCCACTGCCCCAACAAATAGCGCACGACGCAGCGCCTGCCGCTCGTTTGGTTCGGGCGCAGTGGGGCCGTGCGGAGACACAGAACTAACTCAATGAGCGGCGAACAATGCAGCGCACATCAAAGGCGCGTTTACCTCGAAGCTTGCGGCTTGCGGCTTGCTGCCCGTTCGTTCGGCGCGGAAGCGTTCGTAGCATCGGGTTTGTCGAGAGAGATGTGCCGACGAACTCTGTCGCGTCATGCTCTCAAGGCGGAGCTTCAGTGAGCTTTAGTGACCCCTCCAATTTTATTTACATGAAGTCTGCACAACGTTTTGAGGAGCAGCATTAATTATATCTGAAGACAGAACACGTGAAGACAACAAAGCACTTAAAGGTACAAAAGGTGAGGCCGTCACCAAAAGAGGGCGCCACTGCTGTTCGAAAACTAACCGGTGCTAAGCTTCTCTAAGATAAATACAACTCTACCACGTTTTTGCTAAACGTGTCAATAACTGCTTCAAAAAAAGCTTCTACTATTGCAGCTTGTCTCAGTAACGGAAATCATAATTCTCACAATCCTAAAGAAAACATACGCTATTAATTTTACTTTTGCGTTCCAAGTTTCTCGTTAATCACTGATATAGGGTCGCCGCTGAACCGATTGGGTTCGCTAAAGGGCGAACAAGTTGTACAGCATCACCTTAAGTCTAAAAAAATTAATGTCTAGAGAAATTGTAAGAATAAAGAAAAGAGTGAGTTTTAACAGAAAATATTTTGTTTGCCCGATGCACCAATTGCTCGTTTCTGGGCTGCGTGCTTTAGCCCCATGATACTCGGACTAATGCAATCACAACATGTAAAGCGCTTGCTTTAGGGATTTCTAGTGATATCAGTGGCTAGTCCTGCGTGATAACCGAAATTATAGCGTGGTCTAGTTCAAGAATAGTGCATGCAGTGTTTAACGAATTGAACTCCAGTGAATTTCCTACAGCGCCAATGTATCCCATTAAACCAATGCGAGAAGCACACTTGTTTTTGTACAGGCAGACGCAGGAGGAGGACGGTGTTTTTTATATAATACGAATTAACGAGCACGAAAGAAATCAGCCAGGACAGCAGCTTGGGCATGTTGGTTAGTCATTTGTGTCGGAACAGCGCAAAACACCGGGACAAGACACAAGCGCTTGTCTCTTGTCCCGGTGTTTTGCGCTGTTCTGTCACAAACGAAAGAAATATAAGCTTTTTCTATCTCCGTACTAAGCATAAAAACGCGTGAAAGCATGCAGTGAAATGCCGCAACGGCATCTAAATGGCAATGGTTCTTAAAAATGATCTCATCGTAACAGGCCTCCGAAGTGGTATTGATATGAAAGGTTTCACGCCGATCAAACAACGTGACAAATACTGCACCACGCATAGTTGTTTTTGATCAGCATAAGGAGATTTAGAATGCGCATCCAATTTTTGCAAGTGCACTATTTATTCCGAATATTTCTATTTTCTATCATGGTTTGTGCCCTTACAGTAACACAATGCAGCTTTTCGCCTGACTGAAGTCTATGAGTATACCGTAAAAAGGTTCAAGTGAAATTGAGTATCCAGTTTTCGCTTTCTGCATGTTTTGACGATCACTATTACTCAGAAGAATTTTTGACTTCAATTCGCGACGTCATGAAGGTTCATTCCCGTTATTTCCCTCCGCACTGTGTCCACAGTAGCGAATAAACCTCGCTTCTAAATCTCAGTGGTTGCCCAGGGAAAATTCATGCCGTGCCCGGTCTTATTGATGCTGGCCCTTAGTGCAACTGAATAATAGGGGCGCCAAACTGAATCGATCCGACAGGTACAATAAAGTTACCTATGTAAACAGAAGTACAGACGACAACGAGCGTTAAAATGGGAGAGTAGCAATAGGTTGACCGATGAAAAAATGTACTTGCTGTGGTTCACGCTTTTCTCGGTCCTCGCCTTTCTTTTGTATCAAAGATCTTTTCTGTATCTTTTTTCGTCGTTTCCTTCTGCCATATTTCTGCTTTTCTTTTTGGGCCTTGTGGAATCTGACGTTACGAAATCAGGGTCAAACGCATTGCTTCATTCAATAAAGCACTTGCTGTCTTCGTGTTCCACTCAGTGCTCTAAGTTACATCTACTCATTATCTGCAATTCTTGTAGCTTTGAAGTTCTGACTTGAAGCTCAACAGCATGAATTCTGGGATCTAGGCATCTTGATTGCTTTTCTGTTTATGCTGATAGAGTGAGTTGTGGCTGAGAAAGATGAAATGTTATGAAATATTTCTTCCTATCTTTCGAAACCTCAGTATGGGGCTTATAAAAAAATTACGAGCAGGAAATTCTTAAAAGTACGATATATAATTCGAATTTCGTCAATGCGCGTCTGCTGTACAGACGTGAACTTTAATGGACAAAAGGCGCATGACTGGAATGTCAGTTCCACTTATGTCTGACTCTTTTTATCATTTTCGTACCTTGAGTAGCTGACGTCATGATTTTTTCTTTGATAAGAAGGTAAAAGATGTACTCGCTGCAGTTTTAGTGCACTATGTCATTGGGCACAACTTTGTAGAACTTCTTAGCAAGGAGCTTACTGATGGCACTGCGGAAAGTGCGTACACGTAGATGCAATCACTGCTAAGCTCTGGATAAAAAATCGCAGGCGTACTTTTGAAGACGAATGCCGAAAATAAAGTGGGACGTATGTAGAGATATAGAGAGAAAGAACAAAAGGAGATCAACGAAAGCGATAAAAGAGAGAGGTCAACCCGAGAGGTATTCCAGTTGTCCTTCAAGCACTGCAGGAAATGGAAGGTCAATCTTAGGGTGAGTTTCGCTTTTCAGTTATGCTTTTTCTAAAACCAACTCCTCTCTGTCTTCTGTGCCAGAAAAGAATGGCAGAAAAAGAAGGTTTTTTTTTTGTGCCATAAAAGAATGGCAGAAAAGGGAAGGTGAACCTGACGACGATTTCAGAGGTGATCAAACTAAAGAAGAAATAGAGTTATCAACATTTTTTCTAACTGGTCGGACTTTCGCTAACGGCTCCAGTTTTATACCACAGCGACACCGAAAGACAAATTTCTGCTCGCTTTGCTTGTTCTTGCGCAGCATATTCTAGAGCTTTTTTTCACTTTTGCATATGGTACATGTGCTAAGAGCACTTATCATGGCTCAGAAACATGCGCTGTGAGATCTTATCTGTAGACAAGAACTGAGCTATCTAATCGCTTTCATCAGTGTATATTTAACGTTTTCAACGCTGACAAAATTGGCGTTATTGCCAGCAGCTGAAACAATAAACTGACTCCTTTAATCCCATGGTCGCTCTTCCAAAACGAGTGTACAACACAGCCACGTGTTAACTGAGAATTTTACTCCCAGCAAATAGCACTGAGCTTTTGTGATGTTTACTAGTAACATATGTAAATCGCTGGGAAAGAAAGAAGGACCGCGGCAACATCGACAGTAACGCATAACGAGGATTTTTACTGCGTTACTTTGTTGTGCTCTTCTTCCCCTCTTGCCTACCGCGGACAAGGCATTCAACATCACAGCCCTTCTTCGGTGAATTTCAAACCCATGCATGCAGACGCATTGACATGCCCCATTTCCCTTCTTCGCAGAGTTTAATCTTATCGGCACCCGTCCACGGCTCATTTGCATAATAAGATCGGTGGTCCAGTGCGTGTCATCGGCGCGCGCCCTACCGCGCTGACCCATTCAATTGGCAGCTTTCCCGAGCAGCAGAGCCTATGACGCTGACGGCTTGGACAGGACAGGACGTCCATGTAGGGGCGTTCCGCGACTAGGGTTCGGGAGCACAGAACGGTTGCCCAACCAGGGAGAGTGACGCGTTACGGCGAGATGCGGGCTGTGGCGCTCTCTCCCTTGACAGGGAGGCTACGGTGCTTTCGAAATGGTTCGTCCAGCTCCCGCGGGCGTGATGAAATTATCCCTTGTGTCTATGCGTCGGCTCTCCGTTGGATTAGGGCATGGGCAATTACTGCGTCAACCTGCAATGTGCGACAGCAGGAGTGTTTTTATTTATGCTTTTTAATTCTCCCTGGCATGATTGTCGCTTTCTTGTGTTATACTCTTGAGAAACCTCCCCGCGGATTTGGCAGCGTGTAATAAGCAGCGCTTCGTTTTCTGAATGTCCGCCAAATTGGATAGGGCAGTTCAGGTTGGGGATTTTTTTCTGATGAGACGTAGAACGTACGCATTGTTTACTGAACAAGTGACATTCTTGTGCAGATGGTACTCTTTCTTCCTGAAGATGCTATTGTTGCGGAGGTCCTGGCCTAGTAGGCAGTTTCCTTCAATTCTCTTATGGAATTAGAAAGGCTTTAGTGAAGGATATGAAAAGGAATGGAAGAAGGCGATCACCTGCCATTTTTCAATAACTGAAAATTCGACACCAAGATTCCTTCTTCAGTCAGGTTTTGCAGGTTGTCTTCCAAGTGAACTGGTGACAGATGGTTTAAAAAGTTGTGCTTAAATCGCAGGGTTCTGCCATGCATGGGTAGCACTGAAAGATTCCACGCGCGCAAAAAAATCTATTATAAGGATGCTCAATGCTGTATCTGTTTGCGCGCTCTTTACTGTTTTTTTTTAAAGTTTTTTAGGCCTTTGTCGACGTCCAGAAAGCACTTTGTACTCTCTCCAACGAACTGAAGAAGATGAGAGAGTTTAAATAATGCGACTGAAGAGCCGACATTGTGTGCACCTCGCTTCTTGTGGTTTGCTTTGCGGTGCCACCGAACATGACATGGCTTTCTCAACCATATATCTGCGAAATTCATTCAATATAAGAAAACGCAGCTGTTCATCGGCAAGTGTGTCTTTACGCACCACTTTCTTTGGTATTCTCGGATAACTATTACACTTTCTTCAAGCTGAATTTCATTATTTCTTTGGTACAAAACAATCCCTATGAAACATTTCTTATTCAATTTGTAATCTGCTCCTCAGTGGCTGCCAATGAAATTAGCTTTATCAATTTTTCCTTCGCGTACTGCTTCCACGAAAGAAAGCATCTTAAGCGAATCGGCACCACTTTATATTTTGCTCTATTTTTATATTAGCAAATATTTTGAAGCGTGCATATTTTACAAAAGAAAAACATATTTTTGTGGTCCTTCCATGCGTGCCACCGACTTCTCTAAGAACGGTTACAGATGATAACAGAAAAGTGTTTAGCTTTCCTCCTTCTAGGGCGGACTTTCGAAAGAAGCACATAAGTTTAAGATTATCTCTAAAGCAGTCAGCCAACAAGTCAAGAATAGAAACAGCAGAAATATAGAACGAAATAAATACAAAATACAACAAGGCAGACACCTGACAATACTTGAGAGCTTCATAGCCGCAGGTAGAGACGCGGCCAATGGCACACGAAACGAATTACTGTTGAGAGCCTCTTCCTTGGCGATGACCGGCGCACTGTTAAAATAAAAACATGGGGGACAGCTTTGTGTTGATTCCTTCCGGCGTACGAACCCATAAAAGTGCATCTAGACTCTGCAGTAGAGGTCGCCGTGGTTTCTCGAGAGAGCGAATCTGTGTAAGAATTTGAGTAAAAAAAAATTATTCATAAATGGGAAATGCGCGTACTCAGAAATTCTGGAGAAGCGCATTGTCCAAACGCAGTTCGTTCATATATTGTACGATTCCACTCTGAGGATCACGCAGAGATCACCCTTCGGCAGGCTTGCATTCTTTTATATTAACATTTTGCTGAAGTCAAAAATTTTATCCCATTGTTTTTCGGCACCGGTCTTAACTACCTGAACGGAGCGACGGACAAGTTTTAAGAGAAATATTTGCTAGGAAAAAAGAATCATTACGTTTAATATTTTTATAACCGTACCTTACGATATTCCACAGTTGGCTCACAATTGCAATTGATGCATAAGAATCGCGGACTTGGCATGATAAAATATGCTAATGCTAACAATAATTTAAGTGAATAACGTGAAGTGTGGAGCCTAGGTAACATATCGTAGGAGTTGAGATGAAGGGGAAACACCGGTCATGGTAGAACCGCTTTGCTTTCGCTGGGCCTCACGGGAACTTTATTCCCAATTGTTTTATTTTTGCGTATTTCGCGTTCATGTCCATCCCAGTCCAGCAGAATTACATGAAATTCCTGATTTCGTATCTAAACTGTGTTTATGAAATGAAAAGAAGGAAAAGATTTCCTTGCTGCATCAAGTCTACCTCTGTAAAAAACGAAACAATAATCTACAACTTGCTGCAGCATCTTCTGGTTTATCTTAGTTTCCTTACCTTTTCTTGCCTAAATGTCTTAAGGTGCACCCAATGATATAAGAAGAAAAGGCGGTTGCACGCCTATTCAAGCCTGGCACGTGCCAGATAACGACACCAGCGTCACCTCACAGAACACCTGAATTATACACTGCAAGCGAAAGACGTGGGTGAATGAATGCAGTGCCAGCTCCTTGCGAGCCGGCCCTTTAGAGGCGCGTCAATGGAGAACGAGACCCTTATCGGCTGTCGCCCCGCAAAGCCTGTCGCTACAGAATAGGGGTGGTGAACGACGCCCAAGCCATCGGAGTGGAGCTGCGTTGAATGGCGAGCTGATCCCACCTTCGATAACGGGATCTGTGGAAGTACATGGGCGACGTAGCGATGAATGGGACAGCCCACCGGGTCCTGAGAGAGCAGTGGCAAGCCTCGAAGGAATCGGCCGCTGTGCGGTGAAGATCCGGTGTTTTTTTTTTGTTCTCTCTACTTAGCCGCTTTATTTTTTCCAGGTTAATATTCTGTGATAACGCGAGGTTAGGCCTAGAGGCGTATTCATGGCACATGCGGCATGCTCTTTCTGAGCAAATCTTAGAACATTTTGAAAAACAGAATTGGTGTAAGCGTTTCGGTTGCCGTGGTTGCCAAACTGCGTGCATATGGGATACGTTCGCGACATATGGTAACTGTGTGCCCCTCTTCCTTGCACAAAAACGAAGTTTTTTCTGCAGTTTTACCTTTAAAATATCGTCCAGAAAAACTAATGATTCTTGTCACCACTGGCGAAGTAGAGAGAGACAGAAATGCAGCGTACTCATAACCGTTACCGACAAGAGTGCTCCTATTCACAGGCCCACCAGGACTATAGATAACTGGGCAAGGGGCATATTATGGCTCATCTGTTTCCGGCTCAAATATCTCTCCCTACACAAACCATCCAGGAGAAAATTTGTGCGGGCATCAGGGTAGAAGTTTTGTTTACAACGTACTACAATGCGCACGTCGACGTCGAGGTTTACCGCTGAGGAAGTTGATGGTTGGTTGGTCTATGGGGTTTAACGTCCCAAAGCGACTAAGGCTATGAGAGACGCCGTAGTGGAGGGCTCCGGAAATTTCGACCACCTGGGGTTCTTTAACGTGCACTGACATCGCACAGTACACGGGCCTCCAGAATTTCTCCTCCAAAGAAATTCAACCGCCACACCCGGGATCGAACTCGCGTCTTTCGGGTCAGCAGCCGAGCTCCATAACCATTGAGCCACTGCGGCGGCCTGAGGAAGTTGAGACATACCGTTGCCGCAGTAACAAGGACCGACTATACAACAAATGTGTCACAGCTTACATCACCCGCATCCGCGGCCTCATTCCTGGCGCACAACTTAGCATACTCTGTGTTGCGGCAACCTAAGGGAGCACCGAGAGCTATCTCTCACCAGACCCTCAAATAGCGTGCTGAAAGAGAAAGCGGTGCCACTCACGCGTCCAACACTACTGTGCACCACGCGCTGTGGCGCTCCCAGGGGGCGCGCCGGGGGGCATCGCCCAACCTTCTTTCCTGCCGCCCACTTCACTCCGCCCGGAGGGGGAATCACTGCACGCTCCGCAGAGCCGAGCAGAGGCTGGTAGGCACGCGGATGCCCCGCGGGGCACTGGGAAAAAGCGTGCGCGGCTCACTTTTGGGCCAGTGACGGCGGTGGCGACGAGTCGACACTGCCGGCGCTCGACTCGTCGTCGAGGCCCCACTGCGAACACGGGGCGAACGCGGCAGCTCTGAGCTGGGCAATTACCGGCGCGGCTAACCGTATCAAAAGTTCGTGTCGGGGCAGCGCAGCGTGAGAGCCCGATTCTCCGCGCGAATCACCCTGCACCCGGAGAGCAGTGCAGTCGGCGAGCTTGAAGCTGCAGGGAGTTTCCGTACGCGTTCTAACAACCGGTAGTTAGGCATCCGCGCAAATTGCGTTACAGGGAGCGCACACAGTGGCGTAAACGACGGCTCTCGGTATTGTACACATTTTTTTTTTCTTTTTCTGGAAACCCTTCACATCATGCCCGGTTGTGTGGAAAACCTAAAGGCATGTCGACTGCTGCGCACGCTGCCGCTAAGAACAAGCTATGGAATTTCCTGCAATAGAAGAATGCGTGAGTGCGCGCTACAAATTAAATTGTGTGGTGAACGGATAGTATAATTGGGAAACGTGGCAAGGCCAGCAGCAGCAGGGTTATCGCGAACCGGGAGTTTGAAAGTGGGGTGACAAAACAGTAGATGCTCGAATTCGCGTGACATTTTTTTTCAGTTTGGTGTTTTGTGCGGTAGTGCGAATGGTTGGGAAAGAAAGGAGGTAGCGAAGAAGGGAATCAAAATACATGGCATGCCCGTTGTCTACTTCCGTTGTTAGGAATATGCGCGAAATACGCATTATTTTTCTCACCGCCTTGTCTCCTAGTTAACGATAATTTCAGTACCATATTATTGTAGAACTAGGTGTATATATGAAAAATGAATTTTCTGAGCCAGGCACTGAATAATTTGTGATGGGTTGTGGTTAACAGCCAAGAAGCTGTCTTACCCGGCATACTTTAAATTTTTTTCTGTCACGTGCTAAGAAGAAAACAAAGCGAGAATTACATCTTGCTGCCAAAACCAACATGCAGCAGAACTAAGCTTTGGCAGGATTTTTCCCTTCCTTCTACGTGTTTCACTTCTCTGTGGCATACACGATATGTTAAACGATTCTCCGCCGACTTTGGAGAGTAAATGGCCAAAGCGCTCGTATTAATTCCAAGAGATAAAGGTCCCGCTCACCAGAAAATTCAGTGTCGGCGTTGTGAGCGAAAAATCACGGGCATTACCCTGGAAGGTGGTGTCCAGAGAGCAACCTAGGAGGCAGGTGGGACACCTAGGTCACGTGACCCTGCGGCGTCATCACAACCCGCCCACCAGATAGTGAACAAACTGCCCACCGTGGCGGGTGGCAGTAAATGTAATGGTTGGTCGCTGGGGAAGAGCAACCTGTGCCGCACAAGGCCCACCGCTAGGAGCACCTACCGTCGCAGGGAAGTGGCGCATCGCTTAACCACTGCACCGCTGCACCAAGATTTGCATGATGACTCCCAGGAATCTATGGATGTAAAGTGTATTAAAGTGGATGTAAAGTGGAAGTAAAGTGGATGTAAAGTGTATAAAGTGTAAGTGTATTATATCATATGTGCACTCATATTGTTTTTTTCATTCCCCCCTACACTAATGCCCGCAAGGGTGCTGTAGGTATATAAATAAATAAATAAATAAATGACTTTATGCTTATATGAGTTACGTCATCATGCTATCTGTCATACTATTATACAAGGCAGAGCGGAAGTGTCCACTCTAGTTCTATCCCCGGGACTGTGGTAGTGGTCCTAAACAATAGCTATGACTGAGCAAATCCTGCATACATTGTTGTCTAATAACTGAAGGGCCATTCCTGAATCCTCGAAAATTACGTGGTGTAATTTCCGAAATACAGACTACTCGCCGAATTTTCGCCGGCTGACTGCTCCTTACTGTCGGTCTGTTCCAGCCCGTTGTGCCAAGTGGCCTCACGGGCTGGGCACTTTCATTTTTTTTTTCTTTTTCTTTCCCGTTGCAGCATATGTCGGTCTGTTCCGCTGAACTATGTCTCGGCGGTAGGTTCATCGACCTCATTCAGGAACATTTTGTGGAGAGAGAGAGAGACGACTTTATTCACACCGACATGGGCCTCGGGGCAGGGGCTCAGCCCGAGGGAGGGTCTCCCCCTTAACGGCCCCCCTGCGCCGTGACCGCAGAGAAGCCTCCTCCGCCAGGCGTAGGACAATCTTCTGTACATCCGCATTTCGGCTGCGGATGTAGGACTCCCAGGCAACATGATCAAGGGGATCAGTCTGTTTAGCTCCCGGAGATTGGGGGCATTGCCAGAATAGATGATTTTAACTCCGAGGTACGTTGCAGAGATTACAAGCCTCGGGAACTTTTTGGATACACCTCAGAGCGTGCCCATTTGTACCGAGAGCAGCGAAAAAAGAGTCTGTCAGCCCTTGATTCAAGCGGTTGACTCTGACGTTGGAATGTATGAAAGCAGTTTATCTCTCTATATTCACTATCTCCTACCAGTTTCCCTGGAGTCACCGTCACGTAAAGAGTGACACTCGACGCCATCAATAGATGGAAAGGTTACCGTTATTGTTATTGTAATCAGCTGCTTAGACATGAATCACATAGAAATGGCTGTGTTCAGCGACTAAATGTAATCACGTAAGAGATTAGTTCAGATTTACGGGATCTTCTGGTACCTGAGCAACTGAGCCATAGTGATGTGCAACTGGTCTCTTAAAGCTAGAAAAGCGCAACAGCATACTTCAACCTGGTGAATAACACAACATTCAGCAGCAGCTGGAGGCTCTCGGAGATAATATGGGCAGTGTCCTCGTCGAAGTTACTGCCCGGTCATCTGATGCGGAGGCGTAGACTATCTCTGCGTGCTTTTTTTTTTAGAAAGGGGCGGACTTTTGCGGCTTGCTTTTATGGCTCGAAGCATCACTTTGGATGTGTGGAAATCTCCTGGCATGCCAACTCACTCTCTCTGCACCCGTCACTTAGTTCTAAAGATAAAATTTGCTGCCCGACCTCTCCAGTTTGATTAAACTCTGCTATGCCGCTAGCGGCTGGGGTGAAGTTGGCAGATTACTATTTAATTGGTTTGGATTGAGAAGCAGCGCATCTTGCATTAGCAACGGGTTTGCGTAAAACTATCACAAAGTCGATTTTCCTATGCCATTCATTCTTTCGATATCAAACGTTTTGCTCTGCAGGTAATCTTAGGCTGCAAAAATTTGCTGGTTCTTAAATTCGCTGGGTAACAAAAAATCAGCGAGAGTTGTACGTCGCTGCCGGTGTCGCTGGGATTTTTTGTTGAAGGGACATCAATAAAGGCAGCTGTTGAAGCATTAGAAGCAGCATCGTGGCCATTGTGTCATGTGACCGCGCGTTCGCTCCCTGCCGAGATCTCCTACCGCTAAGATTGTCGTCACGCATGACGTCACGTGTCACGAAGCATCGTGCCACAAAACGGACGGGGTGATGATCTCCAGTGCTAACATATTAGAAAAACAGCTAGCTTTCGCAGTAAACGATGCATGTTTCTGTGGTTAACTTATACTTTCTAATACAGTGCTTCTCCATCTTGTTTTGTGCACATAATGTCACCAATTCTTTGTATTTTGTTGCCGTAATGTTATCATGCTTGTATATTTATGGTTTGTGCTGCGCACCGCTTCCCCTGCTTCAGGTGCCGGGACCTCGTAAGGCCAATTGGTCTTTTGCCCCGTCTCCCTCTTTGTGTTGAAAAGAAAGGAAATAAATTTCATAATTCAAATAATTGCATTACGGTCTCGTCGTCAGTGTCACGAAAGTAGCCATTGGAGACCCACTGCTGTACTTGGAGTCATATGGACTGAGTGACCCTTTGAATGCTCTGCGGCTTTATGTATGCGCTTTAAATTTGGTTTCCCTACCTTTCTATACTGTCGTCCGGTTATCCCGGGTTTCCCCTGTGCAAATTATTCATTAGCCCATTCTTTGGGCTGAAGTCCTTTTTTTTTCCTTTCGCGCAGAGAGTTATTCTTGGAGGGCTGCTGGTGAAACAAGACTAAAGAAATATTTCTGCCCAAGTAATACTTGCGCAGAAATACGGTCACAAAACTACCTGGCGCAGCAGCATTGGTGTATACACAGCACCACAGACCATAATTAAGGGGCAATATCTGATAAAAATCACGAAACGCCATTGTTTTAGGCACTTGGAAACCAGCAGTGGATTTGAAATTTAGCAGCTAATAATTTCGCCAAGTTCCACACTGCAGCGCAACATCAGTGTGATGAGAAAAGGCCTTTTAGTTTGACTTCAGAGAGAGTTTTTTAGATATATACATACAGAAAGTCAACGATATAATCATTAACAGAAGAAAATTCGCAGACGGAAGACTTCAAAAAATGTAAGAATAAGAACTGCAAGAACCAAGACTTGTGTACTGGAATGTATATTTTCGATGTATTGTGACTGGGTAAATCCAACTTTAAAAAGAAGGAGCACTGCATGATTCCTAGATGTGTAGAATCAAAGTTATTTCGATATTATCCACACAGTAAAAGTCTGTGACCCCCAAATATTCCGAAAGGATCAAAGAACTAGAAAGGCTTAAAGACGAAAATGTCCGCGATGCTTTTAAACATTGAAAATGCCATTCTCCTCTTCCAGTTTCTTCCATTTTTCAACAAAGTTGAAGGCAAAATATCTAGGGTCTTAAGGAAAACCTCCTGTACTACTTGATCCTCAAGGGTATAAAGAGGATGAGTTACTAGAGCTGCCTGTGTTGGTCACCTTTGTGCTGTACGGGATAACACAAAGGCCCATACATGTAGGGCTAAAAATAGAGGGCACACAGAAGCCGTTCCCATTTAAGGGGAAGGTCACCCAAGGATCCGCTCAGTGAGATATATCTCTCCCTTTCTTCTGCAATCCGGTCCGCAGCCCACTCGTAGCTCAGCACGATCAATTTTATCCCGCGCTGCCACGGAGCCAGAAATCCCTCTAGCCGAATACGCCACAGAATTCGCTGCTGTTGGCTCAGCATCCGGAGAACGGTCATTCCCGCGGTGACCACCGCGCCGGAGTCGCATGGTCTCTCCGGTGTACGCCCGGTGTGCAGCTCCGGCGATTTCCCCAGTGAGCCGCTCTCTCTCTCTCTCAAGCCGAGGGTCGGCTGACCACGCTGAAATCGCTGGCGTGTTAACGGTGGCCACTGAGCCCTAACGAGTGGGGATGGCGGACGATGCGGAGCGCCGTGCCACCGATGGCCAGCGGAGACTCGGGGCTAGCGCCGGAGCTCCCAGCTCTTTTGCGAGCCGTCACGGTCCACCGAAGCCTGGCCGGTGCAGGCCGAGTGGGAGAAGAGACTGGGTGCTTGGGCGCATCAATGCGTCATTATCTCTTGCCTTCGAAGGTCTGCCCTCGGGGACTGTCATGATGGTGGAAGCAGCTTTCTTCTGGCTGTGCACATTGTGCAAGAAGAGGAATACCTCGCAGGTCTTCGGGGTATCTGGGTAGTCCGGGGGTCACAATATCATGCATTTTTAAAGAGAGAGCTCTGATGCGGTGTTTTTTTTAGTGTGTTTGTTAGCTATCGTAATTTTATTATTGTAACTTAACATGTACGCGTAACCCCAATGCGCAGCACTTCAAAACTATCGAACTACATGGTGCGCAAAGGTGTTCTATTTTATCAAAATTCAGTTTTAAAAATGACAGAGCATGTTTACAACATTCGATTCAGCGCCAAAGCACGGGTTTTTGTTTTGGCAACTGCGTTTACTAGCCTCCGTACTAGTGCTACGTAGAAGGGGACGATGAGCGGGCAGTGCAGCGGGACGAAACGCTCGCGCTAGGCAAGCCGCGGACACGCAACGGACGATTTTGCTCGGGCCAGAACCATCGGACTAGTGCTGCTTTTAAGACGACGATGAGCCCGCAGTCCCACGGGAGGGGGGGAAAGAATGTGCGCCTCGTTTTAGTCCTGCATAGAATCCTTGAAATTTCCGGCTGTAAGGCATACTACTACAAATTATCTCCGATTACCTGTAAGTGCTCAAGAACACTTTTACGAGCGTTGAGGAGCTTCACCGCCAGCTTACGCATCACCAACAGTCTAAATGCGGTGGGCTTTCAGGACAGAACCGTGAACCACTCTCATCTGTCATTTGCTGCACTCTATCGACTCAAAAATAGGGATGACAAAGCAAAGCTCTTCAAGAGCATGCAAACCATCACTCGCTAGATATATTAATTAGAAATAGCATCTCACGTGTTAACACATGCGCACGCAAACACCTACACATTCACAGAAACATGTTTCTGCGCTGCCGTTTCGCCAAGCGTTCCGTGAACAGATAATACCATTTTTGCAACCAGCGAATAAAGAACAACTCTTAACCATTCAGCCTTTCATTCCGTAAAGGGCAGCAGAACGGCCGTTAAGTGGAGTCGTTGGTATTGATTAGCCCAAGTAAACGCAGTGAGAGGATTCTTGCGGGTTTACTCGGCATCGGGCATGGTTATCAACCTACGCTTTTGAGCTGGAAGACCCCATTACTGTTGTCTGTACAGCGCACATTAAGGTCGCCAATATCCGGTTAGGCAAGGGCGGTTGGGTACTGAAACTCAGACAAGTTCCGGGCGCCGACACGTGCGTATAAAAGCCTGCCGCTCGCCTCTACTACTCTCGGCACGCTGGCAATGGGTGTGGTGGTCAGCCACCAGTAGATAGGCTCGTGCCCTCCCCCTTTCCCCTTCAAACACTCACTCACTCACTCACTCACTCACTCACTCACTCACTCACTCACTCACTCACTCACTCACTCACTCACTCACTCACTCACTCACTCACTCACTCACTCACTCACTCACTCACTCACTCACTCACTCACTCACTCACTCACTCACTCACTCACTCACTCACTCACTCACTCACTCACCCCAGCAAAGGCAGAAGGGGGAGTGATGTTGGAAGACGAGACGGGGGGCCGGGGGAAGGTACAAGCTTTGGGAATAAGCAGTAAAGAAAATTAACAACTGGGCGCATCCAAAAAAAAGCGCTCTGAATTGAAAAGGTGCTGAAGTGTCAAGGGTCAAGGAAAGCGACGACAGGATTCAGTAATCTGTGAGCAGGCCCTAAATCTGCGCTTGCATTCGCATTGAGAACATCAGCAGCCGCCCAGCAGCAGTACATACCCTGGTTTGCTCGGACACGAGTGAGTCGCGGGCCTGGATGACACTTTCTGCGAAGTAATCTGAAACGAACAGTGCAGGCGGGGAAAGCAGGCGCTCCCTAGGGAACAACCCCGCTGCCAGATCTCAGCCTCTCTCCGGGCCCTTGTTTTCAAGCGGATTAGGCGTCCGTTGACAGGGTGTCAGGCGTGTGGATCGGCCTGGTTGTCTCTGCTTCGAAGGCACGCACTTGGTTTGGTCTTGCTTCGTATAACGAATGGGGGCTTCGCATTTTGCGCTGACCGTTCTGTTTTGTGCAATCCAGCCATTAAGGCGTTCAGCCCAAGCTTGGACAACCATAAAGCGTGCGGGACCCTGTTTGTGACTGTTTGCATTTATAAGAGTGTTCTAAAATATGTGAAACGGTAGGAAAGCTGAAACACGGCGTTCTGCTGCGACTGACTCCAGGTGCCTACTCTGTATTGATTCGAAAGTGTGGCTTGTTCGCGTAAAAATAAAGCAGTTACAGACCTTGATACAAAAAGGTGCGCATACCCGTATTGGATATGCGCAGCGCCGTAGATCCATATGCCTTGTTCATAGAGGAGGAGGGAATCATATTCAGATTTGGTTCATACGTAACTTTGCCACCAACATGCCACACTAGTTTTCCGAACCAACTGCGTCAGTTTTGCGATAACCGTCAAACAAATATTTTCATTCGTAACAGGAATTTTTCTCTCATTAGAGCGCTTGTAGGGACGTAGTATTGCAGGTGTTTTTGTTACTGTAGCTGGCGGAAAAGGGGTCTTCTTTAGTAGAAACTGACAGTGCTCACTGATACTCATTTGATACATTAGACATTTAGCTGTGTTTTGAACCCCCGTCTACTTACGAAAGAGTTTAGGAAACATTTTATACTATTGGTCGCTGTAACGCAAGCAGACGACTGCGCTTTTGGTGAGCTGAGCAGGCATCATTGGGTAAAAGGAAGCGTCTGTGCAGTAAAATCCGTCTCTTTCACTAGCATTAATTTTCTGAGCAGATTGGTTTTGCAGACAGAAGGAATAAAGAAAAAAAAATGGCTGAGGCTGAACTTGGTTAAGCCTGGAGAATGCGAAGCATCATCGTGTCGCGTAATTTGGAGGCGCACAACCACAGCGACGGCGCGAGGTGGGCCCCCGTTTCTCCACTGTCGTGACGTCATCGTGTCACGTGGTGTGACGTCATGTATCACGTGATTTGGAGGCGCACAACCACAGCGACGGCGCGAGGTGGCCACCCGTTTCTCCACTGTTGTGACGTCATCGTGTCACGTGGTGTGATGTCATGAATCACGTGATTTGGAGGCGCACAACCACAGCGACGGCGCGAGGTGGGCCCCCGTTTCTCTACTGTCGTGACGTCATCGTGTCACGTGGTGTGACGTCATGTATCACGTGATTTGGAGGCGCACAACCACAGCGACGGCGCGAGGTGGCCACCCGTTTCTCCACTGTTGTGACGTCATCGTGTCACGTGGTGTGATGTCATGAATCACGTGATTTGGAGGCGCACAACCACAGCGACGGCGCGAGGTGGGCCCCCGTTTCTCTACTGTCGTGACGTCATCGTGTCACGTGGTGTGACGTCATGTATCACGTGATTTGGAGGCGCATAACCACGGTGAAGGGCTGAAGTGGTAGCTAAAGTAGTATGCGTCGCATAAAATGGAACCTCACTCTCGTCTTTGGCACGTGTACAAGGCTAAGAACTTGCTAGCTATTAATTAATTTCGGGCAAATGCATGCGAAAAGCCCGGAGGCAAAGCACAAAATCCCCGACGTGACGGCAACGACATCTTCACCATTTTTGCGCAGCTGTCTGGGATGTGATTTCATTAATGGCAGATGCACATTACGCGAAATGAATTTCCTACCGCAATGCCAAATGGAAAAAAAAAATATGTCAGAAGTCTGTCCCGTGACGTTTCCTAATTACGACAGCATTACTATTGGTGCGCATGGAGGCTCTTCTCTTGAGCTTTTAGCGCCCGGTTGTTCCCTTCGGACTTGCTGCCAGAAATCCAACTATATAAAAAGCTGGCACTAATTGAAGCTAATGTGGACGTTTGTCCCTTTCAGCAGTTGCCTAACATAAGTAACGAGTGCGGCTGGTTGCGTCACTACGCTTTTTCCTCTCTGTCAGTTCATTCGTGTTGAAATGCTTGCGATAAGAAAAGAACGAGTGATGCCATGTAACAGTATGAGGCTGAGAAGGTTGAAGAACAAAAATTTGCAGACTACCAAAGCCAAATTTGCTGATAATGGCACTGTTAGGAACCCTCGCTGACAAAGAACTGATTGCTCATCGTCTTGCAGAATCGTGGATGCTGTTCTGGTCTTTGGAGGAATTACGAACCTTGTGTATCCAGATCATGCCGAGCGAAAAATGTGCCCACTGGGTGTCCGCAGCTGCGGCTAGTGCAGTCAAATGGAGTAATGACGGCGCGCCTTCGTTGACTGAGATTAGGTTTGGTTTGGTTTCATCATCAGCCTGACTACACCCACTGCAGGGCAAAGGCCTCTCCCGTGTCTCTCCAATTAACCCTGTCCTTCGCCAGTTGCGGCCACTGTATCCCCGCAAACTTCTTAATCTCATCCGCCCACCTAACTTTCTGCCGTCCCCTACTACGTTTGCTTTCTCTTGGAATCCACTCCGTTACCCCTAAGGACCAGCGGTTATCTTGCCTTCGCATTACATGCCCTGCCCAAGCCCATTTCTTCCTCTTGATTTCAACTAAGATGTCATTAACACGTGTTTGTTCCCTCACCCACTCCGCCCGCTTTCGATCTCTTAACGTTACATCTATCATTTTCCTTTCCATAGCTCGCTGCGTTGTTCTTAACTTAAGCTGAACCCTCTTTGTTAGCCTCCACGTTTCTGCCCCATAGGTGAGTACCGGTAGGACACAGCTGTTGTATACTTTTCTCTTCAGGGATATTGGTAAGCTACCATTCATGATCTGAGAGAACCTGCCATATGCGCTCCACCCTATTCTTATTCTTCTAGTTATTTCCCTTTCATGATCCGGATCTGCGGTCACTACCTGCCCTAAGTAGACATATTCTCTTACTACTTCCAGCACCTCGCTACCAATGGCGAACTGCTGTTCCCTTGCTAGGCTGTTGAACATTACTTTGGTTTTCTGCATGTTAATTCTTAGCCCCACCGTTCTGCTCTGCCTGTCTAACTGATTGATCATGCTTTGCAGTTCTTGTCCTGAGTGGCTTAGCAAGGCAATGTCATCAGCGAATCGCAAATTACTCAGGTATTCTCCATTAACTCTTATCCCCAACTGTTCCCATTCCAGACCCCGGAATACCTCCTGTAAGCAGGCAGTGAAGAGCATTGGCGAGATCGTGTCTCCCTGCCTGACACCTTTCCGTATTGGAATTTTATTGCTGACTTTATGGAGAACTATAGTAGCTGTGCAATCGTTATAAATATCTTCCAATATTTTCACATAGCACTCTTCTACACCCTGATCCCGCAATGCCTGCATGACAGCTGAGGTTTCCACTGAGTCAAATGCTTTCTCGTAATCAATGAAGGCTATATATAGGGGTTGGTTTGGTTTATTCGGGTTTAACGTCCCAAAGCAACTCAGGCTATAAGGGACGCCGTAGTGAAGGGCTCCGGAAATTTCAACCATCTGGGGTTCTTTAACGTGCACTGACATCGCACAGCACACGGGCCTCTAGAATTTCGCCTCCATTGAAATTCGGCCGCCGCGGCCGGGATCGAACCCGCGTCTTTCGGGCCAGCAGTCTAGCGCCGTAACCACTCAGCCACCGCGGCGGGGCGTTGATTGAGATTAGTCACGAAATGATGCAAACGGCAATAAAGAATGAGGAGCAAGAGAGCGAGTGAGGGTGGTAGGGCATGTTCATGTGACCTGGTCACGTTACTATCTGACATGATTTTTCGCCAGGTACGGCAGCGCCGCTACCTTTTCATGAGACGTGGCGCTTATGCGACTGCTGCAAGAAGAGACGCGTAGTCAGATTATTTTAAGGGCAAGCTTTTTTTTATGAATACACGCACTCGTATTTGAATGTCAAGCATAAATACACTACACATCGGAAGTGGATGTAAACAGATTTGCGAAGGTGTTCCAAGAAAAATCTATGAGTAATTACTTGCATTCCGAAACTTGGTTATACGTGTAGGGTGTGCACACTTCGTAAGCTCCCTATTGAATGTAAGTGCACATAAAATGTTGCGCTTCTAAGCGCTCTGAGTTCTCCATGGCATGGAAACAATCTCAGCCAGCTGACCAAAGCGTGTTGACCTCGGTGGGTTTTCTGGACTAAGCCACTACGCTATGTTTTAACAACAGGAAGTGGCCCTGGACACAAATGCTTTCGGGCTTGATGCGCGTCCCTTGCGCATTTCTCTACTAACGATTAATCTGAACAGAGCAACGCTTACCGAAACCATTACTAATGTGAGAGCTATCGAGAATCAAGGTCGCCATCATATGCGGAAGAAACATTCACAGCAACAAGAGCTGAGAGCCAGGTTTTCTTAGTGTCTGAACATTACTTCTACCTCTTCTGCGATTGACCTTAGACCCTTCCCTGTCTATACCACAAGCTTTCGCACTTAGCTGAAAAGCCACTACTTTTTGCTCAAAGTCGTGTATTGTTTGCTGATTAACTACTAGAGTTATGACAGGCTAGATGGGAGTGAGTACCTCGCTATCGTTTGGCTCAAGCGCGAATCAGTGCCCCAGAAATAACCATGAAAGGGCTCTAGCACGTCAGCAAACAAGCGGCCGCATCTCCGCCGATCATCATTTTTTTCAGCCCCACTCCGTAGAGACGGATTGCGTGCATTAGCCGGCGATCCGGTGAGGGCTTTCCGAACCCTGCATTGTGCTCACTCCTACCAGAGTGCGCGTCTACCGGCGCAACAATGGTGCTTCATTGGCAGGCGCGTTTTCTGAGAGAGCGTCAACGGAATTGAAGGCTTTCGCGATAAAGCGTGTCGGCTGCTGAAATACGCTCTGGAAACTGAAAAGGGGCCCCCATGAGGCGATAGTGATGTCCTGGAGGTGTCTATGGGCGGCCGAACGAAAGCGGCGGTGGCTGCGTAAAAGGACCAATTCCCTCCCGCCAAGGCCCTTCCTGTGGCAACGACGACGGCGGCTGCTCCGGATCCAACGGTCCTCGATCCCGGCCTCGGACCAAGATAAACGTCCTCGATATCCGGTTGCAATGCGTAACCGAGCGGCCACCCGTCTGCCTTCTTTCTTTGGGCCATTCGTTCTATGATTCATGATCCCCCGGCTGGGCGTAGTTCCTCTCCTTCCTTCCTTTTCGTAGACGCCAGCCCTTGCTCTCGTCGGCCAGGAAGGGTCGTCGCTGGTGCGGACGTATTGGGTACTCTTCATCACGCTACCATGGACCCAGAGACGGAAAAATTAAGGACCTCTTCTGCCTTTCTAGGCGAAGAAGAACGTAGCGGTCATTTCCTCTACGTTTTCCCGAACAGCCATGAGGTGGCGAGCGGTGCCCCGTCCTCTGGAGGGGACGCTCGTGTGGCTAACACTCGGACGGTTCACCGTTTGGCTGCTAGATGGAAGCAGCAAGACATCAGGATAACGTTCCTTGGCCGCGCTGGGACAGTCTTCAAAAATACGAACTTAAAAAAGCTTTCGCTGAAGATAGATGACTGAATGGAGCACAATGGCAATTAATTTAGGTGACAGCCTGCTAGATATATCTTGCATTAGTTATGCTGTCGGAATATGCTACTCCTGAGCACACCTCAGGAGAGTCCAGTGAAGAGAGCAGCGTTCCATTCATTGCTTGACGCCAAAACAAGCCTTGATGTCAAATCTTTGCTCGCTGCATGAAGCATAGCTTGCCAATGGCATGCCACGAATAGCGTCGGGAAAGAAATTCTTCAGACATTACTTTTAGTTTTGCTTGTAGATGCACGCTCGCGCCACTTACAGCACGTTTATGGATTGGTACCGCTCTCTCGATTTGTTTTATTACAACTCATACTTGCGCTACTGTAAACAAATACACATTGCTATCATCACAGCCTGGCTCAAACCGCACAGTTGTTTCAAGTGGGCGTTGATGTCTCGGAGAAGGTCTGTGTTCCTTGAAGCTTCGAGCAATTTACATCGAGAAACACAAACTGAAATACAAGTGTATCACTCCACGCAAAGCTGTTCGATTAAGAGTACAATTTTCTTCGGTTCCTTGTGTCAGGGTCAATTGTTTGAAGTGGTATGGTCTAGGATTTAGACTGTGGGAATCTACGTCTACTCAGTATGCCGTTGTCATGAACGTGTGTGTCACCAAGCAGCTTGGTGTTCCGGTAAATGCCTGCAAACATAGTGCACAATCTTAGAAAGGACGTTTACTCACCCTAAAGCCTAACGACCTAATCTTTATCCCATGTGAACTCTCAGTATTTGGTACGGTTGCCGTCTGTATGGTGTTTTTGCCCGAGAAGATTTACGGTGCTATGAGAACCACTAATTTTACTGTTATTTGTATTGAGATTTCTGAGGCATTTTTGCCACATTTTTATCGGGTTTCCGCTTTCAATCTGTGTGGCATAATTATTTTTCCAGGCTCATAAGCGATGGCAGGCTTGTTCATTTTATTTTTCTATGCGACAGTGTCTAGTTGTTTGATTTTCTGGTATTGATTAATTTTTTTTCTGGTCTAGTTTTATTTATGGTCTGCATTCCTACAGACCATCACTGCTTCTTCTCAATTTATGATGGATTCTCTCTTTAGGGGGTGTTCGGCTTGGCGAGCGTTTCACTGTTTGTTTCCTACTGGTTCGTTCCTCTGCATCGGTATTGTCATTTTGGCAGAAACGGTTGTAGAAATATTTGATTTTTGTGTTAATCTCTATGTTCACATACCGATCGATAAACATTGGTCTCCCCGGTAATGGTGAGTTCGTGCGAACGCGCAAAATTCCTATTCCAATACACGGAACTTGCTTCTATAAGCCACCTAAGATACAATACTCTTCTATGATGTTTATCAGATGAGTTTGCACAACTGCTTTAATTTGAATTCCCCTGCAGCGCTTTACTCTACTGCACTTGTCTACAGTGCATCTTTCTCTCTCTTACACTCGATCCTTCATCCCTTTCTTCACGGCCCGGTTGCGGTGACCACTGAGTGTGGACCTCCCTTTCAATTTGTATTCTCCCAGCCCATATTTTCTCTCTCTACGTCGACATTCTGTTTTTACCGATTCTTTAAAAATGTACCTATTACCAGTAATGTTTATCGGACCCAACGGGGTAAAGAGCAGACACGCAAGAAAATTTGAAACAGCTGTGAATAATCAACAAATCATGTGAATTTGCTCACGATACTTCCTAAGGCTGTGACCGCTTCCCCTTTGTTTTCCTCCTCCTCGCCTCACTTCAGCTATCTTGGTTGTGTTGTAGCTGCAAACCACCTTGAGCGCATTCGATGCTCGAGGTGCCAATGACGGTATCTTTGCTGCCGCCTCATTATTTTCAGCTTAGCCAGAGGCTCGCCCCCAGTGGCGAGAAGACGGGTTGCACGGGTGGGGACCTACATGAACGGAAGGAGAAACAAACAGACAAGGAGTGAGGTGGAGAGAGGGAAAGGGAATGCAAATGAAGAGAGAGGGGCGCATGGCGGCGGATGACCAGAGAAAAAGAACGGGCGCACCGCGGGCTAAAGGCGGGGAGGCGCTCACAGGAGGTGGGAGGGAACCTCACAGCGGGCTACCGAGCCGGGCTTGGTGACTCACTAGGACGGTTGGGGCTCGCCTTTGCTTCCGCAGCTATGCTTTGAACCGGGCAGAATGCAGCCGCATGGGTGGACGCTATAGACGACGACCACTGGTCGCTGTTCCCTGCTTTCTCTGTCAGTAAGCCGAGGGGAGACTCCCTCATTGTGATATGAGCGATGCTGCGACGGAGCAGCGTGGCGAAGGCATTCGACCCACTGCTGCAGTCGAAAACATCCCTTCTTTCACTGCTCAGAATCGCGTATATTCGTCTCGCACGAGCGGGGTGGTGGCAGTTGGGACAAAAGAGGCGAGTCGTTCCTGCACACAGGTCTTTCTGCTGACATAGCAAGTGTCGCTGTGGTGGCAGGTCTCGTGAGGAGCATGGGTGTGAGGACAATGGTGTCGACGCCTGTTCGGAAGGTCCCCGCGAACCTTTGCTGCCTGCCTCTGCATCTGACATGTGAAAGGGTTTATGTAGAGTACGCGTCACTCGTTCTCACTGTCAGTATGCTGGCCTCCCTCGGCAGTTATGATGCTCCAAGGAAGAGTCAGGGAGCCGTTGCCTCTAAATCACACCCAGCTTTGTGCTCTTCTCCCTGCGTGTGACACGAGTCGACTTCTTTGCGGAAAGTGGGTATCAACACTGCAGTGCGTTCTGTCGCGCGATGGTTTTGCTCTAGCCGTGCTTTCTTTGCTGATTGGCTCAGTCACAACGAACTCTCTTGAATGAAGTCGCCGAAGTGACCTTCTTGTTTACACGTCATGCAGACTTCTCCGCACAGGTCAGGTTCACATTTTTCCTCTTTTAAGAGAGATTGCACCGCTGTTTAAATTAAAGGCGGAGAAATGCATCCGAGCTTCTGTGTCTGCTTTGTCGTAAAAAACCCAAAAAAATAATAGAAGCCTGGGGAGTGGCCCAAATATTTCTGAAGTTCGGCATTAAAACAGAATAAAAATACAAAGCAAATAATGAATACTTCTGAAGGAACCAACTAGCCAACTAGCACAACAACAAATGTTGCTCAAATAATGAATACGTTAAGGTTACCACGCGGTACTTTTAGGTTGAAAGTGAGAGTGTTTTATGCTACAGGTGGGACCACTCTAGCATAAGTTTGCTGGCAACTGTTTGACCGCTGCGACGCTTAAGGAATACTTAAGCTCGGCTGTTTGTTGCACGCTCCTCCGAGCTAGAAATCCGCTGTCATTGCTCGTACAAGCCTATAGAACTCTCCAGCCGTCACATCACCATTAGAAGGTGGTTTAGTGAACATGTTTTAGAAGAGTGCGGCAACCCTGGGTTTGAATTGTCCGGGTCCTTGCCGTATGTTGATACTCTCGGTTAGAGTGTTCCTGCCCGGTAGTATGGAAGTACAAACAGATAACGGCTTAACTCGGCTGTTGACTCCGCCTTATACATTTGATGCTGCAATCAAGAAGCTTCGCGCTTAGATGGAAAAGTAGTGGAAAGACAAGAAAAGAGTGTAAGCCACACCTGTGACGTTGCTGTGTTTGAAACATCGGCATGCATGATTACGTCATTCTACGAGAAAAGGGCAGTTTGGCAGTTTTCGATTTCATGTAGTCGAAGTTTCGGTCCGGTATAACAACCACTTCATGGTGTGTTTGGTACGGCACCGGAAGCTCAGAGTACGTGTCACTTCTCCACCTCATATATTGCTATAATGGCGTTCGCGGTCTTTCTGTGCAGGCTAGAAACGCGATAATGTCAAGCACTATTAGAAAGGGTGAAGGGGAAATCATAGCTTTAGAAATAAGGTTAACGGTACGAGTTGGAGAGTGGCTCCAAGCAAACATTGGGGTTCTCACACTTAAAACAACCGGGTGCTTATGTTATTCGCGGACAAATCAGCGAAGAGAGCCCCAGTCAGACTCCTTCCCTAATCCATACGAAAGTCAAAATAAAAGCGGGGCTGGAAGGCTCCTGTTATCAATAATTCTCACTAAGGCTTCCCCTTGTAGCTGCGGCAGATAATCTGGGTAAAGAAAAGTGTACTTAAGCACTGTTTGCGCCAGGGAAAATAACAGAGCAGAGTTTGTTTGCCTGAGGGGCTTTTAATAAACTCACTACGGACGTGCAGAAAGACATCGCTAACTCAGTCAGGGCAAGTTAAACAGAGCGTAGCGTGCGACATCGCTGTAGTCTGGTTTTCTTGAAGGCTGATGCGAAGCGCGCTGAAGTGGAAGAAGCGCAAAGCCGCGCTCAAATTCCTCGTTTCGCTTTGAAGTCAGTGCTCGGAAGGGGTGCATGGCTAAGTACACTATACTAGAAGGCGCCTTAGGCGCTGAGTACGAAGTTGCGTCACTACATGACGTGAGTAATGCACCCGTGTATGAAAACATTTTAAAATATATATCAATATAGATGAGCAAGCCTTAAAGCGTAAACATATTGGGTAAAGAAAACCCGGTGGTTTTATCGCATTTGCACCCGAAGGGCAGCTGAAAGACAAAATGAACAACCGAACGTACAAAAAAATTCAGGGGGCACTTTGACTGTCTAAAGTGCGTAGAGGCGAAATCGTTTTCCGCACCACTTTGCCTTTGTGACACTGGTGACGTCCCCCCTGGATGACGTCTCACATAATTGTTGACGAAATAATGACAAATTACTAATTAATGACTAATTACTGATTAATCACTAAGTATTAATTGACTGCTAATTAATGGCGCTAAGCTTCGCCTTTAGGAGTGGAACGCGACAGCGTGTTGTAGCGCTGACAGGGAGTCCACGGAACGCCACTATCCGTTCGGCGCGATGCCTTGCCCTTTGACCGCAACGCTTTTTGAGAAAAGGAAATGGCGCTGTAATTCTCAGTCATCTCGGTGGACACCTTAACCGCACCGTACAAGAAGGGAGGAAGTGGCAGTGAAAGAAGAAAGCGGGGCTGTAATGAATAAATTATACTGAAAATTGTATTTGAGGAAAGGAAATTACGCAGTAACTGTCTCACATATCTCGGTGGACACCCATCAAAACGCGGACACATCTGTCGACACGGCTGCCGACACGGATTGCTAACGACAGCATGAGGCATTAAAGGCTTTCGCCTTAAAATGTCATGCCTGTACCATTGCCTGTAGCCAATCTCGATAAAATTCAACCGCAAATATATATCAGAAATGTGGCATCCAGAAAGCTAATCATACTGGCGGTGTAGATGTGAGAAGAAGAGATTTTGCTATAGGCATTATTAAACCGTCTACTTTGCTCATCCTCATAACAACATCTGTTTTTTCCATACCTACTACGCCTATACAGTAGCCTTTTCGGATGTCCTACTTCAGATCTCTTAAAACTATTTTGTCACTTCGGTGTTCAGGAAGCGCGCAGAGAGACACGAGTCCTTGCATTTTGATTGCAATCACGCCAATGATTTCAAAAAAGGAACACCGTACAGCCAGGTTCTGAGATTTCAACGCATATGCTCCCGTGAAAAAACTACTTCTAACTCTGAGACACTCCGCAACGATTTCATGCGACAGCGCTAACCGAATCTGATTATCGACAACGCCATGAATGCAGCAGAACAAGACATACGTACAATGTTTAATCACGGCAAGCCTACGCAGTAAAATATTGGAACTAATTTTGTATACCCTACTCGACATCAGCACCGAGTCTTAATTTTATCCCCCGAAAGCTCCACAACATTCTCGTGCAGAGTGGAAAGATGAAGCGCTTTATTCCCGAACCACACGAAGTTGTATATATGAGGGCAAGAAATATTAAAGATGACTCCACTTCCTCGAAACTGAACAATGGTGAAGTCTCTGGGCCTGCACCTTTCAAATTAAATCTGACTGCAAGCTTCCTCCAGTCCAGAGCATCACTACCTCTTTGTGATCCAAAATTCCACGAGACTTCAGCTGTCACAGCTGTAACGCAGTCTGCCTTCTCGATTGCGGTTTGTACTGTACGCTGTGTATTGAAACCTGAAACTCCTTTAAGGTTCGGAAAAAATAGTCACAGAGCGTACTAACAATCCCCACAAAACCTGCATTTTTCAAGACGTGTAAACACACTAGGCCAGTCATTTTACAGTTTGAAGGCCACCATACTACAGTCCGGTTTCAAGAAGCATTACGACAGGTTAGCCCGTTAGTTATACTTAATATATATCAATTTAACGTTTTCTCTGCTGGCAATAATGACAGCGTTCTTGAACACACCTCTCATGCTAAACATGAATGCAACAATTATGATTCTTCCCTTCCTAGATCTACCGCGTATGATTATTTTTTGATAAATCTATTTTCCGTGGTATTCGTTTTCATTTATAGTCAACAATTTGAAACTGCGAAATTGTTCAGCACTATATGACATTGCGACCCTCACTTCTCATCTATATTCATATTATTATAAATTCTTGTGCTGTTGCTGAACAATGTGTCATGGTGTGACGTTCGGCTTGATGACGCTTTCAAACACCGCGGCGCTTGCTTTGAATAGATTTGTGCGCGTTTTATCTTTTGTAGTGTGTAATGTGGCACCCACTGCGAGCACTCTGAGTTCATAACCCTACTGTTTGTGTTGACGAGCCGCGAGACCGCTTCAAAGAAAAGCCAAAGGTACCCTTACCCTCCCCTTCCGTTGTTGGCCGCCCATGCCGCTTTATGTTCTCTTTTTCTTTTTTTCGACCCGCTATCCTAACGCAGTCCGCGAGTTGGCTGTCCTCATGTGAGCGTCTGTTCGCTTTGCGTGCACGTCCCATGGCAGCTATCCTCTCTGCTTAAGCATGTCTGTCTCTCTACTTTCTTTCTCATATTTTTGTCATTTCCGAAGTGATCTATGCGCAGTTTGGTTTCTGAAGAGGACACGTGGAAGCCTTGTACTAGAATTCCCGAGAAAGAAGTCGGCCGAGGCGCTTAAGACGGCTTATGTATAAGAAGGCGTAATCCTTCCCGCTTACTTTATAAACGGGAGCGCCACGCACCCAGGCGTTATGTCACCCGATGCCAGGGAGGTGGCAATTCTACCTCAGCATGGCTCTACGTAGGCGCCGCTACGACGCCGCCTCACCCGTTCTCATCTGCGCTCTAACTTCGTGAAGGCATAGCACGGACCGTGCTCCGCCTTAAGGTTATGATAAGATAGGGAATGGGTTAAGCCTATAGATGTAGAACTATCCCTGAGGGTACTGAAATAAATAAATAAACTGGTATTTCTCTACTTAAGGTTCACAGATCCCTGGGAGTACCCACACCACTCCTGGCGCACTGGTGCAGCGCTTAAGCGTTGCGCCACTACTGCGCCAGCGTTGCGCCCCGCCCCGCCCCTCCCCCCGCCCCCCACACACACAATCACGCACGCACGCACGCACGCACGCACACGCACAAGCACACAAGCACGCACGCACACACGCACACACGCGCACACGCGCACACGCACACACGCGCACACGCACGCACACGCGCAAACACACGCGCACACACAGACACACACACAAACACGCACACACACGCGCACACACAAACACGCGCGCGCGCACACACACGCACACAACATTTATTACTGCGTTTCGGCCGGCACAACTCGCACCCTTCATGCTCACTACGACCTACGCAGCAGAGCACTTTTAAAGCTTTGAAATCAGGCGCAGGGTGATGCAAGTATCCAAAGCCTACCTCAATAAACACACGTTTCGTCCATTTAGGAAAGGAAGAGAAAGGGCGCGAGAGCGCAACAAGCGAAGCACAAGCCTAGTGCTGTTGGAAAGCGAGGGGCAGCTGTTTTTGCCCTCTGCAAATCGCCGGACCATCACATTTGCTGTCCGCTTCTCCAAAGCAAAGGGAGAAACAGCTGAACAAGCCGACTACAAACAGGGATATTCGCTCACGCAATCGCTTGCCTGCTCACGCATGAGAAGAAAACGATTTCTCACTACTTCATTTTTCTCGACCCCCGTGTTCATCATATGTACACTTCTCTGCAGCGTTCACAAGCACAAGCGGCTGACCTTCGTGTATCTAAAGCAACACAAACACGCCCACTGTGTCCATCAGATGCGTGCGTCACATAGATGAAGATACTGCTCTAGAAATGCCTATTGCGGAGGCTCTTTGTTGTATAGAAATAGAAACTGAGTCCCTAGAACAGTGGGACTCTTAAGCCGCCAGAAGAATCGCAAAACTGCAACTGCCTTCGCACGAACTTCCCCCAATAAGCATGGGGCGAGATTCTTCTCCTGACCTGCCGTTAACCCTGACCATCCCCCGAGAGAGGACAAACACATTGCCGAAACATCACGCAGCATGTGTCTGCGTAATGAGGCCGGCTATACGTAGGGAGCACCGAAACCTGAAACGCTTCAAATAAGGGCAGTCTCTAAGAGTTAAAAAATGCGGCCCCAAACATGTCGGGACCGCAATGAATGACACGATATTTATTTGGAAGGTGCAGTAAAAGAATCGCAGCGCTGATGCTGTAAAGAATCGGTGT
The DNA here is from genome assembly GCF_055824585.1 of Amblyomma mixtum. Lineage (NCBI taxonomy): Eukaryota > Metazoa > Arthropoda > Arachnida > Ixodida > Ixodidae > Amblyomma > Amblyomma mixtum. The sequence continues at coordinate 60,795,678 of NC_143017.1, read as the reverse complement.
TGAGAAAAATAAATGGTGCAGACAGCTCTCCGTTAAGTCAGCAATAGATTTACAATAAGAAAAGATGTTAGACAGGGAGACATGATCTTACCAATATATTCGTCGCCTGTTTACAGGAGGTATTGAGGTGCCAGGATTGCGAGCAGTTGGGAATAACAGTACCGTAGTGTTCTGAGATTCGCTGAGCACATTGCCTCACTAAGTCCCTCAGGGGATGAATTGCAAAGCATTGTCAATGACATAGTAAGGCAGTCAGAATGGTGGGTCTAACTCAGGAACCCAAAGTAATGTTCAACAGTCTCAGATGGGAGCAGGGGTTTACAATGGCTGGCGAGGCTCTGGAAGTGGTAAAGGTATATTTCTACATAGATTAAGTAGTGACCTCAGATGAGGATCACTAGAGTGAATTAACTAGAATAAAAATGAGGTGGTGCGCATTTCGCATGTTCTCTCGGATAATGAATGGAAGTTTAACAATATTCCTCAAGAGAAAAGTATATAACAGCTGTATCTTATCGATACTCACCGATGACGCAGAAACATGGAAGCTAACGAAAAGGGTTTAGCTTAAGCTCAGGCCAACGCAGCGTGGTATGGAATAGAAAATGACAGGTGTTACGAGAAGAAATATTAAGAGGGAAGAGTGGGTCAAGAAACAAACGTGGGTTGATGACATTGTAGTCGAAATCAAGAAGAAGAAATGGGCTTGGGCCCTGCTAATGCGAAGGGAAGAATTGCATATGGCGTTTAACGGTAACAGACTGGAATCGAAGAAAAGGAAATAGTAGCAGGGGGTGGCAGCAGGTTAGGTGGGCGGTTGCGGTAATGTAGTTTGCGGGGATAGGATGGCGGCAGCTGGCACACGACAGTGCTAATTGGAGAGATATGGCGAAGACCTTAGTCACGCAGTGAACGTGGTCAGGGTGATGACAATGATGATGAGGGCACCTCAACCGCACCGTGACAGTACCACGACTCGTACCACGTATGTAGTGATACCTATGGATATGGGGCATGAAGTTCAAAAAGGTTTCCTCTTGCTGTTTTCATCAATATTTTTAACCACAAATTTTTTTGGAAGCTTGTCTGCACTTAACACAAAAGGAAAAAATTAAGCCTCACAATAAACTTCACTTAGTGATGACATATTTCTTAATTTCTGTCTTGCATAATTCATACTGCGATTTAAATGCAACTCTACGTGCCATGACATGAGGCCACATTCATAGTAATGACTGCTTCCGTCGCTTGCTTTTCGATTACGGAAATATAGTATAGCGTAGCACAGAAGCATACGGTTGAGCCTTCCAGCGTGCTGCCTTAAAGCGGACAGTGACTACCCTATCAAATTTTAGTTCATAGTAAGCATCGATTATGTGACACTTTCCACCTATATTAGTTGAACGATTTATTTATTTCGAATGCCCTCGGGGCCAAACGGCATTCGTGAGTGTTGTTACGAAAACAAAAACAAATAGTGGAATATAATGGAGGAAACAATACTGAAATAGATAGAATGGTTGCTTTATTAGAGAAGAACAGTTCAGCATTTCGTGAATGAGTGGAGATGTTGTATGGCTGCGGTCAGTGTGGAACGGCTTTTCTAGTTGGTTAACGTACATCGTAGAATTTAATACAAAAAAGGATTAGTTCTGCAGTCTGGCATGCCGAGCTTGTAATTTTGACCAATAGGCGTAGAAATGTGATGTGCTGTATGGGTATGTTCACCATGTAAATGCGAAGACAGACAAAGATCCATTTATTGCTAAGAAAATAGCAAGCGAAATTTTTTAACCCATTCAATTAAAACTCATCAAGTCTACACCGGAAACAACTATGCGCTAATGGCTTTATAGCTCATGGCGATTAGCCTAACTTCTACGATCCCCGCTAAAAAGAAATGGTTCGACGCATGCAGGTTTCCGATTTCGGTCGGCAATGGCGACACCAGTATTTCGTTTTCTGGCTCTTTCTAGCTTATAAAAGATTCATTTACAGTGAAAGTGGCGTGTTTACCATTGAAATGCGGTAATCAATTGATACATGCCAACTTCGGCTCTTGAATGCTCGGACTTCTTTAAATTCTGCCTTTTCCTGCTCTGTCATCCAGCACACTAGTCAAGTGGTTTGAGGGAACTATTTTCAGTCCCATTCACGTTTACAACACAGCGGTGAAGATGCAGAGAGTATAAATCTCTGCATTCTATGCCGAAGTGCATGGATCTTATTTCTGATTTTTGTCAGGGAATGTTCGAGCACAGAATCTGCGTGGAGAACGCAGCTACGGAGCTCATGAGTGTGACGCGAAAAGGGAACTGTCAAGGTTGGAAGGAAAAACATACAAAAGGAAAGAAAGCCCACGTTGTTGAGAGCACGAGGGCCTCTTGGCCTTTTTCTCGCTCTCTCGTGCAGTCAAGCGGTCCTGCAGGTTCGCGCGGCCATCATTAGAAGAGACCTCCTGCGGATCAATAGCCGAGAAAGGCTTTTCTTGTAGGGCCCCGGTGTTTGGCCGCGCAACCAGGCGTAAATATTTAGAGGCCCCGATCAATGAGGCGCTTGTCGAAGCGAGAGCCACCAACTAAACACTCGCGGGAACTTCCATCCCCCCCCCCCCCCCCCCCCCGCCGGCGCATGAAGCGGAGACCAGGCTGCTTTGTGTGCAGCTGCGTCTCCACTTAGGATGGTGCCACCGTTGCCCCCAAAGCGAGATTTTGCTCTTTTTTTTTTTACTATTCTCAATAGTCCAAGGCACATGTCCTGCCCAGTGAGTACATTCAGCCATCCATTGCACGTGCAAAAAAAACTTGTTTCCATGTTCGACACTGTCTCACTGCAGATACGAAATACGTCGGATCGGAAGGCAAAGCAGCGAAGTGCGGCTCTACTAAAACATTGGTTGTCTTTTTGGACCACTAAAAGGTGCTTTAAATTGTAAGCTGCGTAAAGGCTTCGAGCACAGCACTAGTGAGCGAATCTGCGTGTTTACCGTAAAAAGGCTCAATGAAAAATTTCAAACAAAGTTTCTGCCGTCTAGGCTTTAAAACGCAAAGTAGCTTGGCCGGCTATATTGGAAACAAGAGCAACAGCGCGCATATAATCGTTCAGAACCTTTCCAGTAAAAAACTAGATATGCCAAGGCGCAACTCCAGCCACAAGTTTCACGGGTGGATTACCCTCCCCGACGCAACCGCTTAGTGTGCACATCTTCATTTACCCTAGAACAAAGAATGCACGTTCTTTAGTTAAATAGAAGTAGTGGGACCTATAGTTGCTAGGGGTTCAAATCATCCGCTGCAATCACTTCTCTTAGTGCTACTTCGAATTAGCATATATAGTCGCATCACGGATATTTTTATATCGAATCTGCATCTAGGTTTATGAAATATGGTTTATTGGTTTATTGGGGTTTAACGTCCCAAAGCAACTCAGGCTATGAGGTGCGCCGTAGTAAAGGGCTCCGGAAATTTCTACCACCTGGGGTTCATCAACGTGCACTGACATCGCACAGTACACGGGCCTCTAGAGCCCCGAGAAAAGGATTTCAGGCTGATTTCGAACAAGTGGAGTCGTACTGGACGAATGAAATTTAGAGCGCATCACCTTCTTAGTGCACTGAAACGAGAGATTCCACTCAGCCGCTCAGCCATTGTTGTCTATGTGATAGCTCTGCAGCCTTCAAAAGCTGACTGGTTGGGTTCCGCCCGCCAGGGTGGCGGATTGGCCAGCTACATCACGTGACCTCGTGGCGTCACAACATCCGGCGTGGCAGGTGGCAATTCAATTAATAATTAGCCTTGACAGGGCGCTTTAATACCAAACTAAGATCAGAGCCTCAGGGTGTCAGCACCTGCCATCGTAGGGCAGTGGCGCATAGCTTAAATCGCTGACCGCCGCAGTAGGCGTGGTGTGAGGACTCCCAGCGTTCTATGAATTTAAAGAAAAGAAACACCATTTCAGCATATTTGTGCATAATGTCTCGTCCAGTTATAGACAGCTACCATAAGAGCCTCTGCTCTCTGATTTCACCGATCTTGGTCTGACGCTTGATTGACCTCGAAAACTGAGCTTTGCCTGAAATTGTAACTGAAGTGAAAACCGAAGTGTTAGCGCGCCTGATTAGTTTTTGGTCTAACCACGTCCAATCGTCCGCCATTTTCATTACTTCAGTTACATTAAAACACAACTGCTGTGGCCAAGATCTTTCCTTTGCTATAGGTACTGCTGAGAAAAACTTCACGGTCATCAGAGAACGAAACCTTACTGGTAAATAATGTGTTTTGTTTTTCTTGATAATCAGGCGTCAGAATGTTTTCTAATTCATCTTGCAAGTGCAATTTCCCAGGTGCCACTTAAAACACTTTTACGTTACAGTTTGCGGTGCACAGTATTTAAACAACTTTGTTTGACTAGCATTACTTGCTGAGTCCATCTACACGTATAAACAGACGTCCAGCATTTAGTTAAGTGCCTCCCTCTCGGTCGAACGAAGTCTCCATCTAAAATGAAAGCGCCAGAGACGATTCATTTCCGTCGTGACCCGGCCGAAGTGTGCCCATAGTAACAAAGAAACATACCTCCTCAATCTCAGCGGCAGCCCAGAAACAAACCTAGCCGTGCCCAACCTCAGAGAGCAAAGCTGCTCCTAAGTGCAGCCGAATAATAGAGGCGCCAAAGTGAATCCAGCCGAGACGTGGAATCAACTTACCAGGCGGAATAGAAGTGCAGACGACGACGAGGGTTAACATGAGAGAGTAGCACTCTGCTGTTACGTGGGCGAAAAGACCGAGGAAGGGTTCACCTTGTTCCCGGGCATTCTTCTTCTTGTCGTCTGTGCCGAACACTTTTTCTCTATCTTATTGGTTCTTTTCTTTTTCTTTTTTATCTGCCTGGCTACTGAGCTCCTCCAAGTGCTCTGTGGAACGTGACGGTCGCGATATCAGGGTCGAACGTGCCGCTGAAGTCAATAAAGAACTTCTTAGGTTCTTCGGCCTTCCAGTACACTGGTTCAGTTCTATTAGTCTTTCCCGATGTTTTATCACGTTTGCCTTGTTTTGTTGTAGGTTATTGATGCTCTTGTAGGAGGCGCCGAGAAGCTGTGTACTTTGTTAAGCACCCTGAAGTGAAAAGTTAATCTTGCAGAGTCTCACGTAGACTGAACAGTTGTGATGCTGAAGGGGTAGGGGGGTGCAAGAGAAGAACCTAAAAAGGGACTTGACGAAGACTGCACCTCGCACAGATGCCAGAGCGACGCAGAACTGACATAATCAAACATGTTTAGGCGCAAAAGATAAATAATAAAAACAGCAACAAAATACTAATATAAACAAAAGACAAACTCACGACGAGTACATTTCTGGTTGATATACAGAAAATACACAAGAGCTATCCTTGTAAAAATAAAAGTTAGCCTTATGGGAGCTCGGGAAGTGCAACCACTGCCTCACAAGTATCCGCGAAGGCTGTGATTGAAGGAGCCACTGCCGAAGGAGTGGTGCACACCTTAAACGCTGCACCACTGCTCCAGTAGTGGTATGAGAACTGGCCCAGATCTGTGAATCTTAGAAAGAGAAAGAGTACTTATGACGGCGGGATTTTTAATGCTCTCATATGCTTCCTATGTTTAATGTGTGTAGAGTTACACAAGCATCGTTTTTCACTTCTGATACTCATTTTATGGGAATTCTACTATGGCGCGATGTAGCTCGAAGAAATGGCTCATGGCGGAACACGCTTATCAGGGTGCTGACAGTTTTTTATGCGAATCGCTTTTTAATCAGTTTTTAGTAATTGAGATGCAGATTAATCGAAAAAAGTAGAGAAAAGGAAACTGAAACTGTTTTGTTTTATTTATTTTTTTACTGGCCACGATGCTTGCTTCGCACAGATTCGAGATTAGCTTTATTTTCGAAGCAGCTATATGGTCACTATGCTTCGCAACAACAATATACGGCAATGGAGCTGAAGTTATAGGCCGAAACACGCCCTCTCTTTCTTACGCAACGAATATAGTCACCAGTTGCTGTTACTAGTTTCCTCTTAAAACATGGTTTAATACAAATACTCGTTACTTAAGGCATATTTCTTATAAATCTGTATACTTTCGACGTCTACAGTCAAGGAAATAATTGGAGGGGACACTTTGGCTCCGCCATTGGTATGACGCTATGGCGTTATTAGTGGTCAATGCTCATATCTGCATAATAGTCATTTTCTACTTAACATTCATAGACTCCCGCGAGTCACCATACCGCTCCTGGCGCAGTGGCGCAGCGGTTAAGCGATGCGCCACTGCCCTGCGATGGAAGGTGCTGCCACCTACGGGGCTTGTGCGACCCGGGTTGTTCTTCTCGAGCAACGTCTCACTAGTAATCATTCATTTTACTCTCACCTAACCCGGTGGAGAGTTTGTAATGACGTTACAATGAAACATGCCATAGGCAGCCCACCTAGATTGCTTCTCTGGACATTTTTCTGTCACGCCATCGCCAACAACGACAACGCCGAGTTTTCCGCTGAACGAGAGCAATAACATTGTTGCGTTTAAAACGGTTTTATTTGTCTTAACAAATTTCCTAGGCACGTCTAGTTACAAGAACGTACCAGCGATGGCGCGAACTTCGCCAGCGACGCTGTGAAGGTACCGCACAGTGAGCGACGCTCAGGGGAGCCCAGGCGTACCGTCGTGAGGGAGAACTATTTCGCGAAGTGACCCAGTTACGCACGCTGCACCCCGAAGCCTTCTGTTCACCGCCAAGAAATGCTGGCCGTAAGGAACAGACGGTGGACGGCGCCCTGCTTGTGAAATCTGGTTGTTCTGCAATGTGCATAAAGATTAAATATTGGTGTTTTTGTGCTTTCTGTTGATGCCTTGATATAAATATTGTTTTTCGCGTTAAGAGCATTAGAGACGTCCGCTATGAACGAAAGCGCAAAGCAACTGCGGGAGTCGCTTTTAAAAATCTATTGGCCAGATTGGCAAAGCGCGTCGTACATCTTCGGACGTCGGAGCGAGTTGATGTCTCATATCGCCTCAAGACCAGTACGCAGGCGTAGACGAACCTCGGCGAGATCTCAACGGTGATTATCGTGGTGACGCTCTCGTGAACGTAATCTCATTCATTTCATTCCTTTCGTTTAGTCGGACTTGAAGTAAAAAACTTAGCCCACCGACAAGTTACGGTTGATTAAAATCGGTTTAACTTTCGTAATTCTTGCCAAATGTTTTATAAAATTATTATGAAAACATATATAAAAACTGTCACTATAAGGAGTTTACTAGTAGTTGAGATTCTCCAATGAAGCAGCTAATCCGACTAAGCTTCACCTGAAATCTGCACCAAGCCTTGCTTTTGTCGCTTTTACATCGTCGCCGCTTAATGCAAGAAGACTGCATTCGACCACTTGGCCTATTCTTCATTTTCGTCACCATGTTCGTGTGGAACTTGCATGCCTCATCTGCATAATAGGACCGGCTGTACCGCTCGTGTCGTCAGCGCTGTCCTATTCCTTTGTCAGCCTTCCCCCAGGATCAGAGCCTATCGAGCCAGTGGTTTTTAACACACCGGACAGTCTACGAGGGGGGGGGGGGCGTGAAGCGATCAGCACCGGGAACGCAGAACGGTTGCTCAAGCACTGACTGCAGGGCGTCAGGGCGGGATGGCGAGCTGCGGCTCTGGACCCCTCCTCCCTTAACAAGGGGCGACCACGCTTTCGAAATGGTGCGTCCAGCTGACGCGAACGCGATGAAATCATCGCCTGTACCTTTCTGCCTGCTTTTTGATGGCTTCGGACATGTACAAATAATTCCCATCCTTCAATCTGAGGCCCCCAAGGCTCTTTTTCGTGGCTGCTCTTTGTTATTTTCCTTTTTTATTTCTTAGCTGGCTTCCGCGCTGTTTCGCGATCGTGTAATAGGCCGTGTTGCCCTCCGTGCACCTACCCAAAATTGCTCGGTGTCATAGAATTTGAAGACCTATTCGGGGACGAAGCGCAAGGAAACATTGATGTGTAAATGGGATTCCTTCTTCCTGCTGCTCCTCACGGTGCTGGTTTAGGTGTTTGTTTCTACTGCGCCGAGAGTACAATTCTGCGGGGTCTCACACCTCGCCTTTGAACGTGACTTCCAGGATGGCTCTAAAGCGAAGCGGCGCCAGATGGCGCCAGCCCTGTTAAGTGTAATGCGGTTTTTGCCACAGCCGGTCAGCGCCAAACAATAGTTGCCCCGGCTATCCACTAAACGGCATTTAATGCAGCATTGCTCCGCGTTGCGTCTCATCTTGTTCTTTTGGCAATGGTTTTTACACGTCATGGTCATGTGGTAAAAGCATCTATCCGCTTGTGGCGACCTATCTGGCTCTCCACATAGCGGTAATAAACGGTATTGAAATATCAGCGTTGCGTTTGCTTGCTTCCGTGTAACTTGGTAAGCGGTGTGACCTCGTCAACTCTGCAGTATTTTTACGGCCTTTTGAGTATGCACTTACTTGTGGGGAAGCCCTAGAACTTAAAAAAGCTTTTAAAAATGCGTAGGTTTTCGCTGACAACGATGTTTTGCAGCCACCTCTTTCCCCACTCTTCAATGATTTCACAGTCTTCTTAATAGCGTTCTTGTTCTATTTGTATGTTTTGAAAAAAGCTCAGCGAAATGTGTTTTCGGGTGTATCTCTCGCTCAATTCAATCCTCACGTTGGGGCACATTGCCGATAAGCTCTTAATCAATTCTTCTTAATTTTGGAGGGGAGGGGGGGCGGGGGGAGGTAGGATCGGAGCAGGGGGAAATAAAATAACTCTTGCGATGTCGCTAATCGCACGAGTTTCTTCATATCTATGAATAAATTCTTCTTTCTCTGCCTCTTTTCCTATATTTAGCACCGACAAAAAAATGAGAAGGACTCATAATTGTCTCTGCGTGACAGTTTGGTAACAAACATGAAAAATGACAACAAAAAACAGACCGAAAATAACTGTGAGAGAATCTCCCAGACCAATTCTACACAGGGCCATTCAAGTTTGAATACACTATAAAAGCCCCGAGCGGCTTAGAAGATAAGAAGAACAAAGAAAATAATTCGTAAAAAGAGAGAAGCAGCAGAACAACGAGGCAGACATGATCCTTCAGGAGTTTTAATTAGGACCCGATCCGGCAGCGCCCGCTCCTCTACAGTTCTTTCCTCTCTCGGCAAAGACTGGTGTACTGTTGAATTTTCAGACAAGGGCGAGCGGTTTGTATTAATTTCCTTAGCCGTACCCTGCCGCAGTGGTCGGCTCAGTTTTCGGCAAAACCAAAGCCGCGAAATCACTGGAACCGCAAGAGAAGTTCGACCACTGTGTCTACATAAAAAGGAGCGCTGAGAACTAATTTGTGCTTGGATAATGAGAAAAGAAAAGAACCACTGACGAAGTAGGGGATGAGGCGGCTTCGGCTAACGCGACCTAACGTCGATGAGTGTGGGCACACGCATACTATGCAGAGGCTCAATAAAAAAAAAAGCACGAAGACACTTGGTCTCTGATACGTGGAAAAAGCAATGAATGATGACTTTCTAGTAAAGCCGCTGTAAATCAGTCTGCATTTAATTTCGCGCCCCCGCAAAAGGTTTGTTTACACTTTTTTTATAACAATTTGTTAGGGGACCGCAGTTATGAGACCACTCCTAGCGTTCGATCCCCAGTGTTACCTGATGCTGAGCAGCGATACAATGGTGCATGCTTTCCCCAGGACTGGTGCTCCGCTCTGTTTTGGAGGGAGGGGGGGGGGGTGAAATGCTTGGGAAATGCGATTTGACCCCACCTTGAGGAGTCGAAAACAACTTGTGCCATGGTGCTTTCTGGCTATGGAGTCACCTGTTCCATCATCATCATCATCATCAATTATCATCATCACGCAACCACTCCGAAGGCACGTCTTTTCCGTCGCTTCCACAGTACTTTTCGTTTTCGCTCTGTCGCTACCAGGAACGCAGACACACAGTTCCTTTCGCACAGCTTGATTAGGGCACGGCGCAATTAGAGTCGTTTTCAGGAGCCAGAGCTAAGAAAATACAGCGTTTGTCTGTAGGTGATAGCAGTGCTAGAGCCGTAAGAACCGTAAACAAGATTGAAGAAGTGGCGTAAATGTTGGAACACCTTATCATATAAAGGCTTACTGTTGTCACTTTAGCGGCCTCGAAGCATTCGTCACTGGAACTAGATTGCTGAAGGAGTCCAAATTTTGCCCCACCCATAGCAGTTCAAGGCCGAGCGTACAAACGAAACGCATGCTCGTTCGAAATGGAAGAGTTGCCTTATTTATGTCAATACTCACGCTTGAAGAATACACAGTACAAAAAACAACCACTGACGCAAAAAAGAAAACGGAACACAAGTGCTGATTAACAGCTATTGATACTCTTTAGCGAATCGCGGTAGTCTATAAGGAGCGCTGTCTACGTTGCCGTGCTGAGATGCCTGCCAAAAAGTGCTGTGCCCATGCCGCCAGTTCGGTCCATGATGCTGCTGTCACTACTACCGTCCAGCAAAAGTTGATCAATTTAGTGCACGTCAGAGCGCAGTACTGCTGTTTTTTTGTTCCGAGTCGGCTCAAAAATGCACTGCTCTTGGCAGCAGTGACTGCGGGTCCGTGACCACAGCTAAGAACCCTCGTGCGCCGTTGCATGGTCCGACACTCTCACGCGAAAGCGTAGATTTGTAACGAAGGAGAGAGAGAAACAACTTTATTGCCATAGATTGGCGGGATTTAGGGCAGGTGGGCTTGGTGTGGCCCCCAGGTGGGGGCGACTTCCTGGGCCCACGAAATGAGTGCCAGTTGGATGCTCTTGTCTGGCCTTCTGAGGAGTTGGTTCCATCCGTCTTCGGAGGGAGCTGGCAGTAAGGTTCGAGGGGGCGGATTTCCCGCGCAATCCCAGAGGATGTGAGCCTGGGTGGCGATTTCTCCCTGGTAATAATTTTGGCAGACGGGGTCGTATTCCCCGTCTGTGATGAGTGAAAGTCTAGAATGGCTAAGGATGGAGTGTGTCTGCAACCTGCGGAGCAAGGTGGCTTGCGCTCGATTCAAGTCGGGGTGTGGAGGCGGGAACTGGCGTCTCATCTCTCTGTAGAGGTTGGCAATTTCGGCAAAGGTCTGGGGAGCCTCGGCAAGAGCGTCTGGGTCCGTGGGGCCGGCCGCCCGGTTGGTTAGTCCTCGGGCTAGTCGGTCGACCCCTTCGTTTCCAGAGTTTCCCGCGTGGGCGGGTACCCAGACCAGATTGATCTTATGGTCGGGAGTGCAGCCGCGAAGGATGCGTGCAGCGGGGTGGCAGATAAAACCTGCCGAGTAATTTTGTATCGCTCTTTTGGAGTCGCTGAGGACTGTGCGCGTACGTGGGTCAGCGATGGCCAGCGCGATGGCGGTTTCTTCTGCCGCTGTCGGAGAGTGAGCTACTACTGTGGCGGCGGTGACGATAGTAGATTGTGGCGTGGTTGCACAAACCACGTATGTGTTTGCACTTTGCCGTGCAGCATCTACGTATATTGCGTGTTCGTCGGCAAGGTATGTGGCGTCTAGTGCTTGGGCTTTCAGCTGACGGCGCCTATCATGGCGGCCAGGTAGCATGTTTTTGGGGATTGGTTTTATAACTAGGCGGCTATAGACCCCTATCGGAATGGGCGTCGTGGGGTGGACGTCGCCTATGGGGTTGATGTTGAGACGGTCAAGTATGAGCCGCCCGTGTTTAGTGCGTGAGAGGCGGTGGATTTGGGCGGTCTTGTGTGCCTCTATGAGTTCTGTGAGCGTGTTGTAGATGCCGAGTTGGAGGAGGTGCTGTGTGCTGGCGTACTGAGGTAGCCCCAGTGCCGCTTTGTACGCTGAACGTATAATGCTGTTCACAGCTTCCTCGTCCTTCCGGCGGAGGTGATAGTAGGGGTAGGAGTAGACTATCCTGCTAATGAGGAAAGCTTGCGTGAGCCGACAGAGGTCATCCTCCTTCATACCTCTCCGGCGGGTGCTGATGCGGCGGATAAGGCCGTTGATCTGATTGGCTGTGGTGCCGAGGCGCTGAATGTCCTCCGAGTTTTGCGTGTTGTTCTGTATTAACATACCCAGAACGCGGATGGTGCGGACCGGAGGTATGGGATGGGTGTCGACTTGAAGCACAATAGGTTCTTGCGGGTCGGGTACGGGCAGGCGAGCTCGTCTGTCCCTGATGACTAGTAATTCGGACTTCGTGGAGGAGCATGTGAGCCCGTTCGCCTGTACAAAGGAGTGTACTTTATTGATTGCTGTTTGGAGGGAGTTTTGGATTTCCCCGTCAGAGCCAGAGTTGGTCCACAGGGTAATGTCATCGGCATATATTGAGTGTTTAATGTGAGGTATCTCTTCCAGGAGCGGAGGGAGGCCTCTTATTGTAGTGTTGAAAAGGAACGGAGATAGGACTGCTCCTTGTGGTGTTCCTCGGGTGCCTAGTGTGATCTTCTCGCTGTGGAGGTCTGCAATGTGATGTTCTGCTGTGCGGTTATGAAGAAAGTCGGCGATGTAGTTGTAAGTGCGAGTGCCTACATTCATTTGTGAGAGGTTTGCCAGGATGGAAGCATGTGACACGTTGTCGAAAGCCTTGCTGACATCTAGGCTTAGGATGGTTCGTGTAGCTCGGATGGGTCTCGGATCGAGGATGTCGTGTTGGATTTGCCACATAATGTCTTGAGTGGAGAGGCCGGTCCTGAAACCGATCATAGCGGGGGGGAAAAGGTCCTCTTGGTCTACATGAGTGTGGAGCCTATTGAGTATGACGTGTTCCATGACCTTTCCCAGGCAGGACGTGAGCGAGATGGGCCGAAGGTTGCCCAGCTCGAGTCGTTTGCCTGGCTTAGGTATGAAAATCACTTTGGCATGCTTCCAAGTGTCTGGAAGGCGACCCTCACGCCAATGTTGGTTGAAGAGGTGCGTGAGTGCCTCGACGGACTGATCTTCGAGGTTACGGAGCATCTTGTTTGTGATGTGGTCGTCGCCAGCGGCCGCGGTGGTTTTAATCTGGTTGAGGGCGGCGCGGACTTCTCCTGCCGTGATGTCGGCGTCCATGTTGGTGTTCTGAGCACCCGTGTATCCTGAAGGAATGGGAATTTCAGTGGAAGTATTGATGTATTTGTCTTTCAGGGTAGCGAGGAGTTCCTCATTTGTTCCCTGAAAAGCGTGTATGACACGGGTGAGGTTCTTGTGAGATGTGGATTTGGTGTGAGTTGGGTCCAGTAGATGTCAGCAAGAACCACGAATTTTTGCATCCTAACTGGCCGTTAAGACGGTCGCAGGTTTGATGCCATTGCTCCTGACTCAGTTTGATGGAGTAAGCTTCGATCTCTCGCTCGAGGCGAACGAGACGGAGCTTGAGGGGTCGATTGTGTTTTTGGCGGAGCCAGCCAGCCCTAAGACTGCGCTGGGCCTCCCACATGTGTATGAGTTTGGCGTCGGGAGAGGGGCCATCCTCGTCCTGGGTAGTCGTGGAGGTGGCATTGGCGGTGTCTTCGAGCAGCGAGTTTGTCCATGTGTCCAGGTCGTCTATGGGGGCCGAAGTGCGTTTGGCGCGCATGTATCGGAAGGCGTCCCAGTTAGTGTGCCTGATTGTTCGGTTGGGGGCTTTGCTGTGTGTAGCCGTGAAGGTTGTGCTGAGAACATAGTGGTCGCTACCTATGTTCATGCCGAGGTTTTCCCAGCGTGCGTCTGGGATGTTGCGGGCGAAAGTGAGATCGGGGCAGCTGTCCTGTGAGACACTGTTTCCAATCCGAGTAGGCCTGTCGGGGTCTAGGAGTAGTGTCAGGCCCAGTGTTTGGGCTGTCTCCCACAATTTGGCTCCCTTACGACCGCATGCTTTGCGGGGGTAGCCCCACTCGGTATGCGGCGCGTTGAAGTCACCTAAGATGAGTAGCATCCCTGTCTGTGCAGTCGCGCAGGCCTTACGAACGAGGGTTGCCACTCGTGTGCTTTTGTCGCTAGGGGTGCTGTAGACGTTGAGGATGTGGAGCGGGGCTTGTGAGCGGCTGTTCGGTAGGACCTGTACGAAAGTGTGCGGAACCTCGGGGTAACTAAGGTCTATATGATTAGCTGCTAAATTTCGGTGGACCAGGATGGCGGTGTTGGGCCGGTGGTCTGTTGTCGTTTGTTGGTTATATGCGGCGTAGCTGGTAAGTTTCGTGTCCATGTAGGTTTCCTGAAGTGCGATGATGTGGGGGGTGTGCGGCTGGGCCTGCAGGGTGTGCTCCAAGGCTCGCCGCTTCGCCTTGAAGCCCCTGCAGTTCCATTGCCAAACTGTGAAGGGGGAGCTAGCCATCGCGTTTCCCGTAGGGTTCGGGGCGCTGTGATAGCACGACGGGTGATTTAAGAATGCCGCCTGCACGTGAGCGCGCGGTTGCACTCTCCGACGTAGCGACAATAATGGGTGCTGGGTAGTTAGGATGGGTTGTCGACTTTAAGGGGGTTGCGGATGTCGGGGGATTCGTGAGGGTATCGAGCCTGGCATGAAGGGTTTGGATGTTGGCTGCCATTGTGGCGCAGCTTTCTACTAGACGGTCAATGGTGGGGGCGAGTCGAAGGAGGGCACCCTCGAATTGGGCCATTCGCGTATCAGCTGCGTCGAATTTGGCATCTATGTCTGCTTGTGAGGAGGGGGGAGGTGCTTTACGCTTCGTGCGCTTAGACTGCTCAGTGTCCATGCGTGGATCACCTACGGGGTCGGATGTGGGAGCGTGAGCCACCTGCTGCGGTTGCAATTTGGGGTTTGCCTGTGCTGATTCTAGGCTATGAATTTTAGCGTTTGCTTTGGCCAATTGTAGCTGTAGTTTCTTGACCATGTCTGCCAGCTCCCTTACCTGTGAATCTGGTGGAGAAGCGGTGACTTGTGCAGGAGTCTTCCATCCAACTTGTTTGGCTGCTTTGATCTCCGGCCGGCCTTGAGAGCTGGCCCGAGAGCTGCGTGAGGCGGATGTGGAACGGCTGCGAGTGCTGCTGGAAGGGCTGTCGCTGCCAAGCGGGGGGAAGGAGTCGTCCCGCAGTAGGTTGTGGTCGCCGCGTTTGCGGTCTCGGGACCGGGACTGGCGTCCGGGGTTTGCCGAGTTGGAGCAAGTATCGGTGTCAGTGACCGATGGGGAAGACTTGGGCCGAGTGGAAGACGTGAACCGGTATTTGCAGCTTCTGCTGCCTGTAGGGTGGGCACCTTTGCAGACGATGCATGAGGCTTGGCACGTGGGCGGTTGGCCAGCTGGAGGAGGGTAATGGGCTGCGCCACAGCGTCGGCAGGTTGGTTGTCGCGGGTGGGGGCACACATCCGCCCTGTGGCCTAGCTTCGGGCAGTTGAAGCATGCCTCCGGACGGCTTTTGTAGGGGAACACCTCAAAAGTGAAGCCGAGGTACCTCACGTAGCGGGGTAGCTTGGCATTAGCGATAGTCACCACGAAATGTCGTGTGCGGCCCATGCGGCGTGCGGCGACTACGGGGAGATCGGGGTTTCGAGCTTGGAGCTCAGCGAGGATCTCAGCGTCGGTCTCGTGACTGTAGGCTCTATATATTATTCCTCGCACGGAGTCATCGGGGGCTGGGGCGTACGTGGCCACCAGGATGGCGATGGAGTCAATGGTTAAAGTTCGTATTTTAGCATACAGGAACGCCCGTTCTTTCTCCGGTGTGCTGATGGTGACAGTGTTGTTGGTGGGGTGGACGCGGACTTGGTCGGCGGTGATTGCAAGGCGGCCGTCGATCTTGGCGGCGTTGTAGATGGCCATCGCCAATTTGGCCGGGCCGACTGCGTTGAGGTCGACGGTGCCTTGCGGTCGGAAGACGATTTTGTAGTCCTCTGTAGGCAGGCGAGGAAGTGGTCGTCTTTTAGTTGGCGGTGGTGTACGGCCGCGGGGTCGTTGGTCTGACAGGCCAGTGGTGGCTGCGGGCGTTTGGGTGGTGGCCGGCGGCGTTGCCGGTGGTGGCGGGCGTCTGTAGCGGCGTTGCATTTCGTGTGCCGTCCAAGTGCCATCGGCCAGCTCCGCGGCGGTAACATCCGTGCCGGTGACTGTGTACTGCATCTTTAAATGCAGGGAAGCGCCGTCGAGGCGAAGCGGGCGTCGCCGCCGCAGGTGGGAGCAGAGCACGCACTAGGCGTGCTGAGCCGTTAGGCCTAGCTCCCGCGGTCGGTCGTGGCCGCAAATCGGCCGTAAAATTGAAGGCACTCGCCTGAAAGTGGTTAAAAGTCCGACAGGTGACGCCGGATTGGTGGCGGGCCGTCCTGTGAAAAATTAGTGGCTGTAAATAGCCGGAAACTGGTGAAATCGCCGGAAAATCGCAGACCGCATATAAGATGCGTCCGCTCGCTCCGAGCGCAGTCGGCGTTCCCCCTTGTAACGAGGGAATTAACTATGACATGTGGTCACATCGATCGTATACTTCCCCTCAGAACTTGCGCCTCTGATCTCCTACACATGTGCTTACTCTTCTATACTCCGTTTCATACATCATGTGCAACGCGGTGAAGGCTACGGAAGTAGTCTGCAGAAAAAAATAAAGAGAGGTGTATCCCTCCGCGCTGTTTTGTGACCGTGCGGTCTAACGCGTCGCTCCATCTTCCTCCCTTCCCGTTACGGCGAGGTTTAGGTGTCCACCGAGATATGATAGATACATTTCCTTTCCTCAAAAACCAATTTACCGACGAGCAAGGCGTATTTGTCCGCGTTTCAGATTGGTCCAAATTGTCGTCACGCCGCTGAGCTGGACGCCATTTTCTCAAAAGTAAAAGGGAGGCGGACAGAAAGAGTAAACACGGCGGCCAGCGGGGACAGCGAAAACGTGAAATGGAAAAAGACGACACACGCAAAATACAAAATCACAGATCTCGACCGATTCGCTCGCAATATCATCGCTTTTTGTCACGCTGATGACAAATGTATTACCCACGAAGCCTGTCGGCAATGCATTTGTTATTTTTCGCTCACCACAAGCAACGCACTATTTTCTGTCACGGATGCAGGCTGCGCAAAAAAGAGCGCTAGCTTTGACAGCGTTGCACCTGATGTATGAAACGGAGTATAAATGTATGATAAAGGCGCTTGCCTGGGCTTTCCTTTGCTCTTTTAAGTTGCAAAATATTTTTTTTTTATTTTTTGTTGCTGATTTCCGCTTACAGCATGGTCTACATGTACAAAACAAGAATGAGAAGACGCATGCCAAGCAGAAATTTACTTTTTTAAAATACGAAATTAAAAAGAAACAATGAATTTGCCGTACTTCTGCGCACAAGTACGGCAGAAAATCAGGTTTAAAGCTGTGTTTTTGTTAAATATTTTTGCCACCCACCGCACGATGACTCTTGCATTTTGCCTTAAGTGACATTTCAGGCCGAAAACCAAACACATGAAGGAGGGCGCCGCGCACTTCAAGTTAGCTTGAGAGAAAAAACTGACGGCAACCAAAATTTTAATTTTGGTTCAGTTCAATTCAGTTCAGTTCAATTCAATCCAATTCAAACTTCAATTCAGTTTAGAATGGAACGAGAAGTGAACAACACATCGCCATTCCTGGACGTCTTCATAAGTAGAGAAGGGGCATATCTAAAGTTCGGTGTCTATAGGAAGCCAACCCACACCGACCGCTACCTAAATTTTAATTCCAACCACCCTACTAGCCACAAGGAATCCGTCGTCTCCTCTCTTCTGAGAAGACCAAAGGGAATCTGCTCCTCGGAAGCATAGAAAGAGCAGAAGAGGCCACCGTTCTTACCGACCTAGAGAAGAATGGCTACACAGGTGTTGGTCGCCGTCAGGCTGAGGACAGGGGGGAACAACAGCCAACAATGAAACAACGAAACGCGCGTGCGTGTTGGTTCCATACGTGAGGGGAACAAACGAGGCACTTGCACGCATTCTGTGAAAAAATGGAATCTACGCTGCTCACAAACCTGTTTCGACAATAAGCCGCTCCTTACCACGACCGAAAGACCACGTCCCCAGAGAAAAGCAACCTGGTGTCATTTACAAAATCCCGTGCTTCAAGAGCCCGGCTTCATACGTCGGCGAAACAAAAAACCTCCCCCAAAGAATAAGGCAACACAAGAATGACGTCCGGCTAATGAATTCGGAAGCCAACCCCTTCGCCGAACACTGCGAGCGTGCCGACTACCGAATAGCCTTCGAGGAGGTGAGCGTCTTGGCCGTGGAGCCAAACCTGTTCAAGAGGCGACATGTGGAGTCATGGCACATCCGGCTCACAAAGGCGGCGATGAATAGAACTCCAGGAACGCTCCCCTCTGCGTACATTAGTGGACTGCGCCACGTGCTAACAAAGGGAGAGCGAAGGCAACACCCCGCTGCTGCTGGCACACTTTAGTCGCCCCTGAAGAAGGCACCGAGTTGGTCCCGAAACGAAAGGGCAAAATTAAAATTTTGGTTGGCGTCAGTTTTTTTTTCTCTCAACTATCAAAAACCCAACCAGACGGACCTCCGTCGAAGATGTTTTCGTTCAAGTTAGCTTCAGAGTTGATCAGAGCAAGAGGTAAAAATACTGACCCCTGTCTTTTACTTTTTTATTTATTACCCTTAGTAGTGTCGCAGACAGTGAGCAAAAAGAATGTTGCACATAAGCCCCGGACATAATTGAAAACGTTGCCAGATGTCATTCTTTTCCTTCCCCCTCCAAAAAAAAAACAAAAACACTAAAGGAACAACAGCGGGAACTCGACACGACTAGAGCCCTTCCAAAACGACAACCACAGGCATCGAAGGAAGGAGACCTTGAAACACGAATGCAACAATGATGCAGCAGATGGTGCAGGATATGATGCAGCAAATCCAATCGCAAATTCAACAGATGCAAGTACAATTCCAAGGGCAAATCTCAGAGATCAGAAGCGCTTTTAGAAACCAAAAAACATACCAAAAACATTAGGGAAAGGGCGTACAACCGTCCGGCGCTAACAGCTTTCGCAAGCGAACAAGGCAACATCAGTAACGCGTAAACATGACCACTACGTATCGGCAAGAACAAGAATACTTAGATATTTGGCAATGGAACTGCAGAGGCTACCGCAAAAAGCAGGCCCTCTTAAAACAATATATAAACACACAACTCACACCTCCTGATGTAATTGCGCTCCAAGAGACCGGAATCAAGCCGACCTTACAAGGGCACGAGGTTTACGAGAGTCAAAACGAAGGTAAAGCGGCCGTCCTAGTCAGCAAAACCATTACCGCCATCAGGCACGATACCATCGCCGACACCGACGTTGAACACGCGCTTGTTGAACTTATTCCGAAAAAGCGAAAGGGACGCAGCACGTTCTTACTGAACGTGTATAGCCCGCCGAGACAAAGAAAAGCCAAACTCTTCGAACTGTTTTATGGAGCGCACAAGCTGGCCAAAGAAAATGCACTCATCATCGCAGGAGATTTCAATGCCATGGACAGGAGTTGGGGATACCAGAAACAAGACATCAAGGGAAGAACATTAGTGGAAGTAGCGGAATACTTTGGCTGCAGTCTAATCACAGATCCTGCGACCCCCACGAGAATCGGGAACAGCGTGAGCACGGACACATGCCCGGACCTCACCTTCGTAAGGAACAGCAGGGAGTCACAGTGGGAAAACATGATGGAAAATCTAGGCAGCGATCACTTTATCCTCCGGACACGAACAGCATCCGACACCATAAGACGCCAGATTGGACAGGCGAAAATCACTGACTGGAACGCGTTTCGCGGGGCTTGCAACAAATCTGAAGGCGGTATCCAATCACTGGAGGAATGGAGTGGCATGCTGAGAGAAACGCGACAACGATGCACAAAAAGCCTAAGGAGAACGACAGCAACGCCTGAGGTAGACGCCCACCTCCTCAGACTATGGGAAGCGAGACGCAGTCTCACCAAAAAATGGCGGAAGCAAAAACACAACAGGAAACTAAAACTAAAGATAGCAGAAATTACGGCAAAGGCGGAAGAATACGCGACGCAACTCGCGAAACAAAATTGGGACCAACTCAGCGACTCACTTAAGGGAACTCTAGGCACGGCCAGAACCTGGAATCTCTTAAGAGCACTAATCGATCCGACCAAAATAAAATCAGAAAACAATAAAGCCATCCACCGGTTCATCCACTCCTTCGAGGGATCAGACATCGCCCTACTGGAGAAGGCACGAGAAAAATGTTTCGGCGATCACAACCCCCCGCGATACCAAGGAACGTATCGAGGAGCCGAAAACGAGAAACTCGACCGCCCCATAACTGTGGAAGAGGTTTACGCGGCCATAAGAAACACCACCAGAAACACGGCAGCCGGAGCGGACAGAATCGACAACGCCCTAATCCGCAACCTGAGCGACGAACTCATACAAGAGCTCGTCACCTTTCTTAACAAACATTGGGAGGCGGAGACGGTTCCCGAAGATTGGAAACACGCCGAAGTAATAATGATACCTAAACCTGGTAAAAAGCTACAAATTGAAAACCTCGGGCCTATATCATTCACATCGTGCCTTGGCAAGCTTTACGAACGGGTTGTGACTTTCAGACTGCAAAATTATATGGAAGACAACGACTGTGTACCATATACCATGTTCGGCTTCAGAGCGAAGCTCTCGACGCAGGACGTTCTCCTCCAAATACAAGAAGATGTCCTGCGAAACGTACCTCGGACGGGAGAAAATGTCATAATGGCCCTGGACATCAAGGGGGCATTTGATAACGTCAGCCACGAAGCGATCCTTACGGGCCTAGAGAACCTGGATTGCGGACGCAGAATCCACGGCTTCGTCAAAGCCTTCCTGTCCGATAGAACTGCCACCATCGGCATAGGAGACCTTCGATCGGAAAAAATTCGCACTCCAAACAAAGGAACACCCCAAGGGTCAGTTATCTCACCCCTACTCTTCAACATAGCTATGATAGGCCTAGCTCGAAAACTAGAGAACATCGAAGGCATCAGGCATGCAATGTATGCCGACGATATAACAGTCTGGACAAACACGGGCTGTCTCGGAGAGAAGGAAGAAAGGCTACAGCAAGCGGCCTCTTGTGTAGAGCAATACCTCGCAGAAAGAGGACTCTCATGCTCGACCGAGAAATCGGAACTGCTGAGAGTCTGGAGAGGCAAGCAAAACCGGATCGTCCCAACCAACGAGGACCTAAAACTCAACGTCTACATAGAAGGGACGCCCATACCCGAAAAGACAACAATAAGAATTTTGGGCATGTGGGTTCGCTACAAGTCGCACGCATGATCACCCGCATCACCAACAGGCGACATGGCATGCGTGAAGAAGACACACTAAAACTACTCAGAAGCCTAGTAGTTAGTCGAATCACGTACAGCCTACCCTACCAGTGCCTCAACAAAAATGAAATACAACAAGCGGATGCCCTGCTACGCAAAGCGTATAAGACAGCGCTCCGACTACCACGCAACACGTCTACAGAAAAACTCATGGCCCTGGGATTACACAACACCTTTGAGGAGCTACGAGAGGCGCAGCTTGAGTCGCAAAAACTCAGGCTGTTGCAAACAACGACAGGAAGAGCGCTCCTGCAGAGGCTCGGATACCGCGAGCAGATGCGAGAAATGTCGAGGACGGCAACGATCCCCGACGAGCTTCGCAAGACCCTCAAGGTAGCGCCAATACCAAAAAACATGGATCCCAACCTCCATCGAGGCAGAAGAGAAGCGAGGGCCGAATTCATCGAGAAAACATACGCTCCTCAAGCCACGACCGTGTATACAGACGCGTCTTGGAGAGGAGGAGATACCAAAATCGCTGTAGCGGCGGTGGTCGATTCGTCTTTACGCGAAATGACCAGCGCGTCTCTCCGAGGCTGCACAGCTGCAGAGTCCGAGGAAGTAGCCGTTGCTCTAGCGGTGGCGGAGGGCTATAGAACCGGGCGGTCACTAACAATACTTACGGACTCTCAAACAGCCTGCCGAAATTACATGAATGGCAGGATAGGTCGTCACGCGCTCCGTATACTCCTCGCAGCGAGTGACAGAATTAAAAACCGGGAAGAACAAAACGACAAGATCCGACACAAAATTGTGTGGGTACCGGGGCACACGGGGGTGGCAGGGAACCGAGAGGCCGACAGGATAGCTCGAGGATACATTACTTTCCGAGCTTCCAACGAGACCGCGGAACTCGCGCCAGCACCCAGGGAATACTCGGCCATACTACAAAACTATAGAGGCAGAAGAATGCGATATCCCCCACCGCAGAAATCTCTCAGCAGAGAGGAAGCTGTCACTTGGAGACAATTACAAACAGGCTCTTTCCCAAACCTACATATACTAAACAAAATGCAGCCTACGATATACACGAACAAATGTCCCTGGTTCGACGAAAAACCTACACTATACCACATCACATGGGCCTGCCAAAACATAGACGTGGTCCCCAAAATACAAAACCCGAGTGCGGAGCAGTGGGAGACTCTGCTGTCCAGCGACCGCTGCGAAGACCAACAAGGTCTGGTACAGCGAGCTCAACGGGCGGCAGTGGCCAGCGGAGCCCTGGACTGAGGGTAACCGACCACTGATTAGAGGCGGACGACTTCGACAGAGAAGGCTCCTGGGGGTAGAACCAAGACGTCTCTGAAGATGCCCCCAAACCGCAGGAAAAACCTTTAGTGTAAATAAAGTTTTCCCTTCCCTTGACACACCACCGCTGAACAAAGAAGCGAGCTGATTTCAAAGCACAGGCTTAAATCAAAATTTTTTGGTTGATGACTGCAGCAGTTTTTGAGGAAAACGACTGCAGACAAAGGATGTGACCAGCAGGGCAACAGGGTATGAATATTTATTTCACCTCTTTTATTAAAAAGCTTCGGTAGGTATAGCGCGTCTAGTCCCAATTTCTCTATCCGTCTTTTTCTCTATGTTAACGTTTGTGAAATATGCATCGACCAGCATTCTAACTAAATCCTTCATGGACGCCAATATTCCTGTGTGTTGGACAGCGACCAAACAGGAAGAGTATCTGTCCTCGCTTCGGCGAGCGCGGCTTCGGCCGCTTATCTGTTTTTTGTGCAGCGTCCGCTCCGGCGGATGCAGTTGTTGCTGCGACGCGCGTCTTTTCTCTACTTTTTCTCTTTCCTCTGCTCTTTTAACTCTCCTCTATCTGCACGTGGCAGCGGTAGTGGCTTGG
Source organism: Amblyomma mixtum (assembly GCF_055824585.1). Taxonomy (NCBI): domain Eukaryota; kingdom Metazoa; phylum Arthropoda; class Arachnida; order Ixodida; family Ixodidae; genus Amblyomma; species Amblyomma mixtum. The sequence continues at coordinate 60,772,553 of NC_143017.1, read as the reverse complement.
CTCGAGCCAGTAGCAGGCCCGTGCAATTTCCTTTTCATCCTTCTCTCAGTCACAACAACAACAACAAAGGCTATATCGTTCTAATCTTCCGTTTCCAATTTCTTTCATTTCCTCGTAAGCGGAGAGAACTGCAGTTCAAGCGTACATTTTTAGTGAGCCGACGCTTGAAACGTCTCAAGCCTTACTTCTACTCCTTCACTCAAAGCGCGACAAAAGTGCGACGAGTGTGGACTTGCTACTAATCTTCTCGAACACTTTTTATTGGAGAAAATACAAGGCATGCAGTGCATTCATACAGACAGCGCAGAAAACTTCAGCGGTAGAAGAAGCGAGGACAGGGAAAGCCTGCAGGCGGAAACGAAGACCCTGTCTGCACCGCTAGGGCTCGCACAGCCAGAGTCTCCACCGTCCAATAGAGGGCGCCACGCTGGTGTGAATTTCTCTCTTTGAGACGCAGGGGAGGGAATCTTCGCGCCAGAACCTCATTCGGTGATGAAAAACCAGCGCTCTGCACGCTGAAGGCTTCTGGTGGAAAGAGGGCCTAAACTGATTCCCTCATTTTGCTATCTTTTGCAGGCAGCAGCCGCCGAGGGAGAGGCGTAGAAAACTAAAGCGAAAAAGGAGCGTATATCCACGAGGGTTCGCACTTATTTCTTCCTTTTTTTTACTTTTCTATTCTTTTGCTTGGAGCAGAAAGAGGAGAGGAAGAACTGGCATAGTGTTTGTTAACTCATTCTGTCTCCCATGATGCTCTAACACGCTGGAGAAAAAGCTAAAAGACACGTGCCGGGTGTGGGGAGCCTTCCGCAGAAACCATGGAGTAACGAATGAGCTGCAGAAGGTTAAAGAAAAATAAAAAAAAATAATCGGACTGATGGCTGCGTATGGAAGACGACAAAGATTGCGAAAGGGTTCGAACAAAACTTATTGAGAGGAGCAGGTTGGATGGCTGAACAGAAAAACTTTGAGAAATTTCAAATGGACTAGTGGCGGTTACGGCACACAATGAAATGCCGCCGTTGGAATCAGATGTGGGGGGGGGGGGGGGGAACAAATCGCTCCCCCATCAATCAATCAGCTCAGTGTAGGCACGACCCGTGGGATTGGAAAGCAGACAATGAAGCTAAGCAAAGAGAGGGTCGTGGAACACCAAGCGAGGTGAGTGGAAAACTAAACAACCGAAGCAGAAAAAAAAGTGTGCGCCAAAGGATCGGCATCTCACGGCATAGAACCACGGTTTCCAGTAGGGAGCGCCAACAAAGTCGTATATTAAACGATGCGTTTGCGATAATAACCGCAGTGGAAAACAGTAGAGGAGAAAAGGCAAAAACTTCCCACGATTACTCCATCTACTGCCTGCCCCGCTCCATAGCCCTCTTTTCCCTTGAACGGGACTCGGAAGTAGCGAAACTTTATATTTCTGGATGTGGGAAGAGGAAACGTGCCTTTTAGAACCAAGCTCGGAATTTTTCAGGAAGCGCCAATATATAAACTAACGAATGGAGAATAAGATGACGCAACGTTGCACCTGGGACCTGCTGTCAGTAGACAGAGATCGCAAACCGGCGAGGTTTCCGAAAATAATATAAGAGAAGCGAGCGGCTCTTGTCGCAGGCTATTGGAGTCGATCCTAGGGTAGAAATTCAGTAAACTACACGAGCAGCGCAAACGCTCCAGCGAGCAAAGCGATAGAGTTTCGTAGTCATCAACGCCCTAACCTGCGACTCATGGCCCATCTAGCCTTTTTCATGGTCGCCAGCAAACCTTGTCTGCCAGCAAGGCTTCACGCGCGGCGCCCTCACGATGTGAGCCTCAAGCTCCATCTTGTGGTCGCTCCGTACATCATGCTCCGAAGATCAAGGCTGCTTGCTTCGTCCACATCTCAGGCGGCGATCAGTTCCGAGGACAGATGCGGTAATCGACAGGGTAACTAATTGATCGGCTCGAAACAATTATTAATATGACTTCTTTTAGGCTGTGCATGTTTCATTCTGATCTCCTCGACTCAGTGCTAATTCAGCACTAATTCCGATCTCTTACGCTCTTCGGAATCTCGCCTCTTTCTATCACTACCTGTTGGACTCCTCAAACGCTTATTTATGCATGTTGATTTCAGGTTGGATATACGCTAGATTATTTCATTTTGTGAGAGGTATTATTAAGGACACACAGACAATAACCTGCCTGCGCAAATTACTGAGATCCTGCTTACGTCTATTGCCTTCGTTCGAATTTCTACTGTGAAGCAATTCCGGTGCCATTTTCCTTTTCTAGCTTTGATTGAAAATAGAGGCCTACAGTGCCAGCGTGAGAGAAATAGCGAGTAATGTGAAAATTTTTGATTACGCTTCAATTACAGAGGTACGGACTGACTAGAATCGCCTCTTGAATCCCACCATCATGCCCTTCACCGCTAGGGCCGTCCTCAAGTTGCGTAGTCTGCAGCAAACAATTAACTGTACCTGCCATAGGTACATTATAAGGAAGTTCGGGAGAGGGGAGGGCTTCTGGTAGTCCGCAGCCATGCACACAAACCTTAGCGCGAGGGCATCTATTCGAACAGCAGCGCTCAAGTCCTCGCCAAAACACACTGAGCTAAAGCGCTGTTCCGTTGAGCATTGAGTCAATACATTCAGAGAAATGATGAGGCAACGGCAGACAGCCTGCCTGCAGATAGTAACCGCATCCTACGTGCTTTGCTGCTGCTTGCTTGACCAGTAAGCAGCAGCTTTTGAATTCCTGTGTATGCTCCAGGGGTCTTGGCGTTGTGTCCTGTTTTTTCTTGTCAAACATAACAAGAAGGTTCAGGAGCCGACCTTTAGAACACGCTTTCTAATCCATGTGCTAAACTGCTGATAGTCTGGAGATTTCAAAGCTTGTGATCTTCAGGTAGAGCACAGGTAACAACGAAACTTTAAGGAAAGTTTTTGTGCGCATGGAAATAATAGCTGACACGCCAAGTTTAAACTTGCCACTTCCTTCTGCTTTCTTGGAACAAAGCAATCAGCACAGTTGGCAAGACCCTCACTCTATTTCGACCCCGGATAGACATAGTTCGTCAGTTCCACACTAAACAATACAATACAGTACAATACAATATAATACATTAGAAAAAATAAGCCAGTAATTACTCATTGGCATCCAACCAAGGGCCGCCATACGGCTAGAAGGGAAAACTACTATACAGCTTCCACAGAAGCTGTGACGCTGTAGGACTTCCCTTAGTAGCCGCATGGCCATGCTTGGGTGGACGGCAATGAGTAATTACTGCCTCATTACAAATATACTCCACCTGGGGGGATTCACCTGAACATTTGAGAAATACAGTACAATACAATACAACATAACACAACACAAGGAAGTTTGATTCTGTGAGAGGAACAGGTATTACCAGAGACTGTGGAAGTGCCTAGTGCTTGTTAGCAGGGCACAGTTTCTTTGCTGCAGTTGCTGGCGACACAAGCCAGAGTGGAGAAGTGCGACTGACAGCACCGCTTTCAACGCAGTACAGAATACAGGAAAATATTCCGAAAGAAGCGCAACTAACTACGATGCATACAGAGTACAAAACGATAAGCATTCGTACTTGTGGGACGAGCAACAAGAAAAAAAGGGAATACGCAGTCTGGATACAGAGCAAACGTAAATACTCTGGAACACAGAACCAAAAGCGCAGACGCCAAATAAGAAAAAAGTGCATAGAGTACACGAACGAAAGACAACACCACTGACCCGACGTGGTGGCTCAGTGGTTACGGCGCTCGGCTGCTGGCCCGAAAGACGCGGGTTCGATCTCGGCCGCTGCGGCTGAATTTTGATGGAGGCGAAATTCTAGAGGCCCGTTACCGTGTGATGTCAGTGCGCGTTAAAGAACCCCAAGTGGTCGAAATTTCCGGAGACCTTCAATATGGCGTCTCTCATAGCCTGAGTCGCTTTGGGACGTTAAACCTCAACAAATAAACAACACCAGTGACGATCAGTAACCAACAGTCAGTGCACACTGACGTCAGACATCCATGTTTCGTTTCAATTTCAGCCCTCTGTACATGAAACATGATCGTGGTTTGGTGACGGTGGATCTCTGAAAAACAAGCTGTGCGCACCAACTGAAAAGATATCCAGTGTGTATAGTCGGATTATATTACAAAAGTTTTAATTTAAACAATATTGAAGCTTCTAAATCCTTCTGAAATATCCTCAATAAGCGAGTTTTATTCTTGAGCTCGGTACGCTAGCCAGGAAGAAAGGTGTAGTCTGTGCAGAAAACAAGCTAGAATGAGCACAATGGACCGGAACAAGGATTTTGCCTCTATCACCATTTTTTGCACATTTGTGTTTTCATCTTCCTCTTTATTGCAGTTTATGGCGCATCTTCTACAATACTGTCGGTACACGTAACTTTTTATTTTGCCGATATCCAGAAGAAAGGATTTATGCAGATGATTCGCAAAGACCTGTGGTGCTTGACTGGAAATAGGGTTTAACTCGGGAGAACCTTCTTATAATACATCGGCTTAATGTTAGGCCCCAGAAGATGACATGCCGACTGATGAACAGGCTTCCCAAAGAGCTCAACGTTATATAGAAAGAAGGGACAGGTAGGGGTAATTCAAGCTTATAGTATCACAGTGGGTCGCCCACTGCTTTAGACTAGCATTCAGCTTCGAGAAAGGATGGCTCTTTGTGCTCTGTCTCTTAAGGATGACAAGCCACTGAGAATGACGTTCGAAAACGGTCTTTTCTTACAGTAAAGAGGAGAAGATAAAAGAGCATGGGATATTTTTTGTGCCTAGTAACACAGGAACCCGAATATTATACCTACGGGGCTGAGTCGCTGCGGATGTAAGGCGGTGGGGGACATAAAATAAAGATGAAAACCTTTGAACCCATGTCATTCTATGTGGGATTCACAACGCTTAATGAACGCAGAGAAGCATTATAACTCACATGTCAGTAGAGCAGTGCTTTCTTTAGTGATTGCTTTTTTATTTTCATTGGAAAACCTAAAAGAGCAGATTTAAAAAGGTGTTAGGAAGCTAGCAAACAAAACTAGTGCGAAGTCTTCGATGCGAGTGTCAGACCAGTGACAAAAATCAGAGACAAACCACACCTGCTTTCGCCAGTAATGCTGTCAGCGAAACCCCGTTCTTTGAACGCCTCTTTGGACACGCTAATCCCCTCTTTCCGCCAGCGACAGCCCTATTTCGGTGGAAAGTATGACACCTAGCAAACAGAGAGCATAATCCAGGTGGGGCATGTCTGCCTTCTCTGCTCCTCACGCTGATGGCGAGAAGTGTGAAACCGTGGCTCCGGCGTGTCTACAAGGATAATTTTAAACCCAATCCCGCACCGCCAAATGTAGCATTCAGTTTAGACGCGTCGGTATTAGATGAAGGTAAAGAGCTTTGCCACTGGTAGGCATCTATCGCCTTTCCTTGAAATACGTGCGAAATCGCTTCTATTTTCTCATTACCTTCGATGAAGCATTTGGCGTGCAGTCTGCTACGGGTTTTCCCTCATCCTCTCCATGCTCCAGAGCGAAGCCAAACAAAGAAAAGGTGGGGAAGCCTTCGCTACGGATGAAAAAATGCGTGGCAGGAGATCTGGTTTCGACTGCGCTTACCAATCTATCATGCTTCGGTTCTCAGCGGCCAAAGTTGGGACGCGCCCTGCTTTACAGCCCGCTTTGTGGCGCCGTCCATGGCGAGCTGCCGCAGCTGGTTCTCCTGCTTTTGCAGCGCGTACCTCAGGACTCGAGCCTTGGGGGCTCCGCTATCTGGTTTGCTTCATCTTTCGAACTCCAAAATCTTCTACGCCAGGAGTGGCGTCACAAAGGACTCAGGAGCTCCAGCAAAATTGGAAACTACAGCAAAATAACTGATGTTTAGACGAAGCAGGATTGGAGCCGTATTTATAAGGTTGTTCATTTACTCTCTTGCTTCCTTGCCACTAATCAGTGGCGCGTTCTTTAACAAAGAAGACGATATACATAATTAGTTTAGTAGCAAGCTTGCCGTCAGAGGTCGTAAATATGCCAATGAAAAAAGTGCTATAAGAATTAATGCAAAATACTCCGTGGAGGAGACACTAAAGCTCCGCTTTAAGGGGATTGCGTGAGAGAGTTCATGGGTAATGCTCATATGTGGGGAAGTTGTCATTCTCGGCATTACCTACATAGATCGCTCGGGTCCCCATAAGACATGTGGAGCAGGGGAGCAGCTGTTAAACGATGCTCCACTTCCCTGCGTCGGCAGGTTTTGCCTCCGGGGGGGCTTGTGCGACTGAGGTTGCTCTGCCCGAGCAACCTTTCACGACCAGTCATTAATTTAACTGCCACCTTCCATGATGGTGAGTTCACTCACAATGTGCTGGGCAGGTTGTGATAGCGCAATAAGGCCACGCGACGTAGGTGGCTCATCTAGGTTGTCGGAGCCGCCGCAGCAACCAGCCGCTCCGAATGCGAGGGTTCAAACGGTTGCCAACGCAAACACCGGAGAACTTTTTTTCCGAGATGGGAGTACTAACGTGCTCGTGCTAGAAATAACTGTAGCAAAATGAGGACTAAGGACTTTTAAAAAATAAAGATCTCCAGGCGTTGTAAGGAGAAAATGTGAGTTAAACTGAATGCAATGAACACGAGTAGATAAGCAACAGCGGCAGGAGTCGCGAATAGAAACTTGTCGTGACATAAGATAATTATATAACAGCTTAGTGAAGCAGCGCAACGGCACAAGGCCAAGGGAAGAAGAGGACAAACACAGCGCTGAACTGACAACAAATGTTTATTCCGGATGCTAACAGCATATATATACTCTTTTGCACCTTAGAAAAAACAAAGAAACAGAGAGCAGCAGAAAGTATCAATCCCAGTCATTATGCACATGCAGCTGTATCGCGTGTACATCGATCATTTGAAATCAGGAAGTTGTGCTCTTTCACCGAGATGGCAACGGAAGGAGTGCTGATACAATTCGCACCCAGCTTCATGATCTCAGATGCCTCAATAATCTCTCGTGTAAGCTTATCCTTGTGTTTGGTAACAACTTGGCTGTTTTTGAATTCTGGGTAACATGAACAGTCACGACAGTGAATACCTATGTGGCGGGCCGCGTTCTTGACATTGTTTGCGTGCTCTTTAAGTCTTTCATTTAGACACCGGCCAGTTTGGCCGATGTATGACCCACCACACTTCAACGGGACTGAGTACACCACGTTGTCTTGGCATGGCACATACTTCATCCTGTGGTTTTTCTTGCAATTATGACCAGATTCCGATCTTTTATCCGGGCGATTAACTCTCGCACACAAGCCAATCAGTCTGACAGGAGCCGAAAAAACAACATCTACTCCAGCCTTTTTGCCTATTATCTTCAAATTGTGGGATACAACATGAACATAAGGTATTACTGCCAGATTTTTTGTTTGGAATGGGGGACAGCTTTGCCCTCCTTCAGCTTTTTCAATATCCCTTCTGCTACTGATGCCAGAATATGAAGGGGGTATTTTGCGTCTGTTAGCCTATCAACCTGATCGGAGAAACTAAATTCAAACTTGTGTGGGCAGGATTTTTGCATTGCATTTTGAAAGCATGACGCCACAATGCCTCTTTTAACAAGCTTCGAATCGGCTGAGCTGTACGGAAGTAAGGGCTTTTTACCCCTAGGATCAAATGCCCAGCATACATGGAAATCATTAAAATATAAGGTCAGATCAAGGAACTTAATGCGATCATTCACAGCCACTTCATGCGTAATTTCCAGCGGCGGAAGCACTTCACAGAATATCGCGCACAGGTCATTCACTTCCGCAGCGAAGCTAGCCGGGTCACAATCGAGTAAAATTAGGTAATCATCTACATATCGTAACAATCTTCCAACTGTTGAGCTCATGAGTGATTGTTCGAGTGCCCTGTCAAGCTTAGCAAGAAACATGTCACTTAGCAATGGAGCGATGCAAGATCCTATGCAGATCCCATTCTTTTGAATAAAAACAGTACCTTCCCATTCTGCATAGGTTGACTGAAGGTACACTTGCAACAGGTCTAAAAAGCTTTCTGCGGAAATGCCACTAGCGTTCTGAAATGCTACCACTCCGTAGTCGTCAATTGCTTCACTAATGCACTTTAACAGCTTGTCATGAGGGATGGAATAATATAGGTCTTTTACATCAATGGAAAATGCGCGTAGTGGCTTGGCCTGGTCTGTTTTTAGAAATTCAATTACTTCGTCCGACTTCTTTACCTGATAAGGGTCGTCAATAGTTAGGTGAGCTAGGTTACTTTGTAAAAACTTCCCCAGGCTCTTCTGCCATGAGCCCTTCTCAGAAACTATCACTCGTAAAGGCACGTCTATTTTGTGCGTTTTCGCGCTAAAAAACATGTCGAGGCTGTATTTTTCGCACTTGTCAATAGAGGATAAAAGCGTCTCTAAATGTAGCTGTTTGCACAACCGTTTCGCCTTTAATTTGGCTTTTGCCAGGCAGGCTCGTCTGCATTCTTTGAAAAGTGAAGAGACCGCATCACCTGCTTTTTGCTGGAAGCTATCCTTGGAAAGTACAGCAAAACCCCCTTCTTTGTCTGCCGTCAACAGCACTAGAGCATTTTCACGCAGGTATCTAACGGTCTTATCTATTGGCAATTCTATTCCGCGTACTCTCGGGCGCGTCACAACATCTACTCCATCCGAAACGCACCTACTGGCATTTGGTTCATCAGCTCGTCGAGACACGCGCCTTACCATTGCCAGTAGTTCCGGTGGCCTCATCTTAGGCTCAACAGCAAACTTTGGGCCAAGGCGAAGGACTCGTTGAACTTCCTCCGGAATGTGAACTCCATCCACATTGTGCAGTTGGTTGGGCGTCCCTCTAGGCTTTCTTGGGACAAGCCCTCGGAGACTTGGGAGAAGCTGTTGCCACAGGAACTCGGTGGTGCTGTTGATGATGCGGCTAAATCCGTGCCACTGGCGTAACCAAACACCCGGCTCGTTGCGGAACTGTAGAAGAAGCTTTAGATGATCCTTGCACAGCCTCACTTGTCGTTGCCATTCGGTCCTTAGAAATTTGCACATCCTTATGCCGTGGCTAACAGAAGGCAAAAAGCCTCCAAACAACGCTAGCACTTCAGGAGGAAGGATCCGCTTTCGAATGCAGAAACCAAGCATTCGCGATTTGCATGACGCATTAGCAATGACTGGGACGAAATGGGACGGTTCAACAACAGAGGACGAATAGATAGAGCCCCTTGTACAAGAAATAAAGTTGTACAACATGAACTGGTGGGCGAGTTGGTCTGACATATCTTAGTGAAGCAGCGCAACGGCACAAGGCCAAGGGAAGAAGAGGACAAACACAGCGCTGTGTTTGTCCTCTTCTTCCCTTGGCCTTGTGCCGTTGCGCTGCTTCACTAAGATATGTCAGACCAACTCGCCCACCAGTTCATGTTATATAACAGCTGCTTCTCAGATCATTGGAACCGCTTCTTTGCCTATAGATCTTGGTCAGGGTGTGTGATCAACCCATGTAATGTTCTCTCACTACCATATGAATTGCACCAACTTCCTACGCGTCTAAACAGCACTGGTTTATGGCGGATTTTTTGCAAGAAAATTAAGAGCCTGGCACGTGTAAATCATTAAGAAGGACATTGTGAGCAAGAACACCGCAGGGCGCGATTTTGTTTTTGCTCGTCATGTATTAGCGCAGTCCTACCTCTCAGCGTTTAGCAAATTATTGATCAGCGCAGTACACGCTTTTGAAGGCCACCGAAGAGATGAACAAAACACAAACAGCTCTATCCATGCACGCTTGAAACTAGTGATGGCGAATATGTTTGGTTCATGAGCAACAGTCTCGCATACAGCATGCCTCTGACGTCCCGTGTCATGATATTAAATGCTTTTTCAGCATCCCTGGTTTGCCATCAACGCCGAAGTTGAAACAAAGGGAGGACCATTCGTCTACTTCCTGCCTACTTACCTCGAGGAAAAAAAAAACATAAAAAAAGAAGCTTCAAGTGAAGGAAGATGAAAGAAGACACCTGCAAGCATTCTGCCCTCTTGCGAAATCCTTCGGCCTGTTATTAATGGGCCGTGACGTATGACCCAAATGGAAGGCTGAAGGAATGCTTGAATGCCGCTCCTAACTGCGGCTTCGAGCATGCAAACAGACTTCACGCTTAATAAAAGTTTGTGAAAACTTTGAAGCAGAAGCGTTGCCCTGAACCGAACAAATGATGTTAGGCACTGTTCAAAAAGACTGACAAGTGCTCGAAAGTTCACGCCTGGAGCAATATGTTCTCAGTGCTCATCGGCCCGTTGCACTCAGACACATACTAGTGCTGCAGCCCGCATTGTGCTTATCGGCAAAGCGCAGAGCTTCAAGAAGGAACATCCAGTTTTTTCAGCCAACGGGTCTTTCACGGATTCTCAGCGCGTGGAACCAAATTCTGGCGCTGAAATACAAACGGGGAGTAACTCTCTCTGACGCATCACTCACGCACGAAGCAGAGAAATAAGAATGAAACATTCTACTGAAAAAAGTAAGCTTTTGAAGGATATGTCTTTTACCACGGTAGACGCACTGGAAGTGGGAACGTCGTTTGTTTCGAGATTTATCGTTGCTGATTTGTGACATTAGGTTGCAAGCGCTCTCCGCTCTCTTTGGTTTCGTTGATTTGCTTCTTTCTCAATTAAACCGAATAAGCGTGCTACATCCAAGTGTTGCAGCAGAAGGACAACGCCAGTGCTGCTTACTAGAGTTTAAACTGAAGAGAGGCATTCGCCTCGATTATCGATCTTCCGAATTCCAACGCCGAGATGGCCTTCCCAGCACATTTCACTAAACCCGCTGTGAGATAAAACAATAAACAAAACAGGTAGAAATGGTCGTGCGGCGAGCTCACATCAGAGCAAAAATGCTGCGATGCTTTTATTTAAACTTTTGTGAGCGGCCTGTTTTGCATTGCTTAAAAAATTCAGAATCTCAGTTATGAATTACTTAGAAACCCTTAGCTCCCTGGTTCTTTAACACACAAATATATATTAATATTCACCTTAAAGCATGCTACATATTATTTGGTTATTACCAAGAAACGCTACAACGCAGCAATTGTACTTAGATATTGGAAGGTTCGTTATTTCTGTTTATATTTTGTGCCTTGCTTTCGTCCATCAAGAGACAAACAATAAATTTATTGTGCCTATGCAGGCTAAATTCTCCCCAAAGGAAAAAAAAAATATTCCTTTGTGGTAAAACGTCACCGCAAGAACTGCGCGTGATACTCCTTAAGGACTGCCAGAGGGTAGTCTGTTTTATGACGTCACTGCTCATATTAAGAAATAATAATTAACAAGATACCGAGCACAGATTTCTTCAAGATAACAATTAACCTACTATAGTCTCGTTAGGATAACATCGCATTATATGTAGAGTTTTAAAATTTATTCCCCAATCCCTTCGAGCGGCTTTTAAAAAGGCAAACAACCACCTAAATATCGGGTATTAACCGATGCACTCGTGACTTCCTCCCTTACGATAAAAAAATATATGTCTCTGTAGTTGTTTCTAATGGCAAAAAAACATCGTATTTATAATTCCTGGTATTTTACCTGGAACAAAAGGCATCTGAAACATTTTGGAAGGTAGACCTTCATCGGTCAAAAGGATTTAGAAGTCCCATAAGGCTGCTCTGTGTTCTTAAGTACAGCCGAACGTACAAAAGGAAAAAATGGCTATGGTTTAGCTCTGGTTAAACCTGGAGGATTGCGAAAGTAACATCTGCACGTAGTCATATATTGTTGCGGGAGCTACATTGCCCCTAGTCTCGCCGTTTGGCATGCTCTTGCACGACCATACTGCGCATGCGCGAGGAGACAGTGACGTCACTACTCACAGCTGGCGTGCCTCGCTGCGCGCCCTCGCCTTCCTTCGCTTAAAATGATCAGAGTGTAAACCGTCGACAACGCCAACGCCAATGAACACAATAAACGCCGATGGCCTATGGCTTCAGCGCCGCGTTTCTGGCACAACCTTGTCAATGCTTGCAGCTCACATCTATCTCATCACCCCACGTACCTATAAGTATGATTCAGGCGTCCACTGACCCAGAGAACAATTATGCGCACTTCCTTTCCTTAAAATGATCGGAGTGTAAAACGTGGTCAATGCCAACGCCAACGAACACTACGAACGCCGACGACCTATGGATTCAGCGCCTCGTTTCTGGTGGTGGTGTAAAACATTTATATACATATACACTTAAAGAGTTTGTACGAGCTGGCCCAGAGGGGGCCTGCCCTTACAAGCACTATGTGGAGGTCCCTAGTTCAGGACCCCAGTGGCGTTGACCGACCCCCGGGCTCGCGCGACCAAGGCCCGTTGGGCCTGCAGGTCAGAGCAGCCGAGCAGGGTCGCCTCCCAGTCCTCCCGGGTTGGGTTGGGGTGAGGGGGGATAGCAGGGTTGGAGGGGCAGGCCCACACCATGTGGTAGATGTCCGAAGACATCTCTGCCCAGTGCGAACAGCTGCCCGAGAAAGAAGGGTGGAAGTGTTTGAGAGCTGCCGGGCACAGCAAAGTATTAGTATACAGGCGAAGGAGAAGCCGCTCCTTCACCTTTGAGAGACCTTTACACGGGCGGGGCTAAAGACCGTGGCCAGATTGATAAAGTAAAACAATGTCTTTGAAGGTGTCAGCTGGAATGAATTCGAGTTCCTGATCATCGGGGTCGGAGGGGAATGTCCGGTGAGCGAGCGCGTGGGCGGCGGCGTCAGCTGCCTCATTTCCCTCAAGGCCCATGTGAGCAGGAGCCCAAACGATACGCCGGCAAGCGGGGTCCCCGGTGCAGACTCTGTTTTGGAGAATGCGGTAGGCTAAGTACGGTACCCAGCCCTGCTCGATGTTCCTACAGGCCCCTCGCGAGTCGGAAATATTGTTTTTGAAGTCGGAGCAGATGTAGCCAACGCAATGTCCGCATTTTTTTGCGCTGCTATTAACTTCCTTAAGATGAACCACCAACTAGCCCATACAAAAATTTTGATAGATTGGTTTGAGCAATGGCCACCTCCACCACGGGTGTTATGTCACGGGCTCGGAAAGTAAGGCCGTTCACTGTTTTGGGTTGGTGGACGATTGCGACCGTGTACCATACCCTATGGTGGAGGCCGCAGGCATCAACGTAGAATACGCCTGGTTTCGATCCATTGTGGCGGGCCAGGGCTTCCACCCATGCCAGGCGCCAACCATTGTGGTTCTCACGGTTCATGTTCGTGGGAAGAGGGCGCACGTGAAGGGCGCGTCTCCACTGAGATGGAATACGTAAGCGCTCTTCCATGAGAGTGGTGTGTTGGATGTGTACTCGGGCAAGGAGGCGGCGACCCGACGATGTCTTCGAGAGACGCGTGTATTGGTTTGTACAGTGGGCTTCCCGAAGTTCCCGAAATGTGTTCACGATGCCCAGCCCTAGGAGGCGCTTGTTCGAGGTGTTTGCAGGGAGTTCCAGAGCCCGCTTAATAATTTTGCGGAGGATGACGTCGAGTGAATCCTCGTCTTGCTTCCGCAGGTGTAGGTATGGAGTCGAATATAGGATTCGACTGGTTACAAATGCATGCGCGAGCCGCAAAGCGTCCTTACATCATAACCCCCCGCGCTTGTTAGAAACCCGGCGGAACAAGCGGCCCACCTGGTCTCCCACTTAACGGAGTTTGGCCAATGTGGTTTCTGACCGTCTGTCTTGATGTATAAAAAGCCCCAGTACCAGGACTTAAGCATTTTAAGGGATTGGACCTGTCTCAAGATACAATGAAATTTTGGCTGCGCACTTTGTTGAGGGGCGTATGTGCACAAATTCAGACTTTTGGGTGGAGCATTGGAGGCCGCAGTGGCGAGCATAACGGTCCACTATGGTCGCCGCCTCCTGCAGGTTGGCCTCAATGTCTCCGAGGGAACCCTGTGGGACCCAGAGGGTGATGTGATCGGCGTACAACGCATGCTGCACATCGGCGACAGCGCTGAGCTGGGCCGGTAGGTGCATCGTAGCCAGATTGAATAACAGAGAAGAGCGCACCACGCCCTGTGGTGTACCCCTTGTTCCTAAATGAAAAGGGCCATGTTCCTTATCCTGGAATCCAATGTAAGATTGTCTGTCGGTCAAAAATTGCCGAATGTATGGAAAGGCGTTTCTGCCGCAGTTAATTTGAGAGAGGTGGGTGAGAATGATCTGAGGGTGAGAATGAATCCAAGGCGAGTACGACCTTGTCATTGTGAGGGCATTCGACGGGGTCGAGAACAGCCCGATTGAGTTGTAGCAGGACATCCTGTGCAGAGATCTGCACAGGATGTCCTGTGTGGGTGAAACCCGAACATGGTGTCTGCGAAAAGGTTTTTGGATTCCATGAACTCGGACAACCTGTCGCGTACCATCGTCTCCATGTGTTTGCCCACACAGGAAGTTAGAGAGATGAGACGGAGGTTGTCCGTGTTGATGGCCTTGCCAGGTTTATGGATGAAGGTGATCAGGGTGGTCTTCCAATCCATGTGGAGTGGCACTTCCCCAAGCCAGATTGAGTTAATGTAATTCAATAGAGAGGTAAGCCGGGCCAGGAAGGTTGGTTAACAATTTGACTGTAATTTTGTCCCGACCCGGAGCGGTGCCACGTTTTATTTTTGCCAGGGCTGCCCTCAGGTCATGGAGGTGGAACGGTTGATCCAGCTCGACGTTCTCAGAGCCTGCATAAGAGTACGCCGGCCCGCGGGGTTCCTGGGTGGTGCACAATTAGTGGTCCCGGAGCTTGTGCGCCAACTGAGTTGTGTTGCCCTGAAAGCTGTCTATTGCACTTTGGAGGTATTTTTGAGTTTTCTTGCGTGTTTTCTTTGGATCAATTAGTGCGCGAAAGAGTCGCCTGGTGTTCCGGCTATACATTTGCCGCGCGGCCGTATAGCATCGGGCCACCCAGTTGGAGTCGGCGAGTTGGGCCGCATACTCAGCCGCTCGTTGAATGAGCTCGGCGATGGGAGCTTTAAGTTTCTGGTTGTGCTTTTGCCTGCGCCGCCGAAGGACAAGACAATGCCGGGCCTCCCAGAGGTGGAGCAGGTGACGTTCCACATCCGAGACCGCCTCTGAGAGCTGAATTTGAGTTTCGGAGGAGCGAAGGCCAGAGACCAATTGTTCTGACCAAGAATGGTAGCCTTACTCATGTATGGGTGTCGAACAGTTATAATTTTGCCTGAACTTGGTCCAATCTGGGAGTCGGACTTGCGTTGTTGGTCACTTGAATGGATGGGTCCTAATCGCAGTGTTCAGCAGGCAGTGGCCACTGCCGAGGGTTTCCTCGCTGTTGACCAAGTCTGCATACTGAATGTTGCCGGTGAAGGCCAAGTCTGGACATGTATCCCTAGTCACGGCACAACGTTGTCAATGCCAACGCATGCAGCGCACATCGGTCACTACCGCCACTTAGCTTAAAGCATGGTTGAGGCGTCCACTGTTCTAAGAGGGCAGTTATGCGCCTTTCCTCTGGTTCAGGTGTCGACCGAGATGTGGACCCCTCGTTGCGGTTGTTGTTGAGGCTGAGAGAAGGATGAAAAGGAATGTGCACGGGCCTGCCGACTGGCTCGAGCCGAGCCACCACCGCTGCCACGTGCAGATAGAGGAGAGTTAAAAGATAAGAGGAAAGAGTAAAAAAAGAAACGCGCGTCACAACAACCACGTCCGCGGAAGCGAAGACCCTGGCTGAAACAACAGATACCCCAAGACCTCCCCTCCCTCCTGGACACCTCGGCCTGACCTCACGCTACGTATATCCTGGCATAGGAGAGCTAAGTCAGTGCCAATTCTATATACACCACAAACCACGCTGACGGCGATGCGCAAACTCTACTGCGCATCAGAGAAAGAGAGATAGACTGTCGGCGAGGCAATGGAGAGCGCGCAGCGGCGGCGACGGCAGCGGCAGCTCCGGCGGCGGTTCCGGCGCGCCAGCTGTGCGCCGTGCGACGTCCCCCGCTACTTGCGCATGCGCAGCTTGGCCTTTTCAGAGCTCCGCGAAATGGCTCGGCGACTAGCGTAGTGTTCCTTTCGCAACAAAAATAAAATGTGTCCTGTTTTAAACCAACTGATTCACAGTTGCTGCTAAAAAGGGCAAAATAGGCTAAAGCATCCCTTGGCATTTTTTAGAGGGAAGTAAGCTCAACATGACCTTCGATCACCGAATGCACTCATTTTAAGATATTATTGTAGTTAACCGCGTGGTTCTCGACCTGACCTGAACTCGCATTAGGGTACTGTAGGGTACTGCCTAACAACTGCGACTTTACGATGATGTCACTCACGGGCACTCTAGCGATAATCTTACGCCCTCAGGAAAATACTAGTGACAAGTGGACGCAAAATACTTGCTCGTCCAAGAACGACCAAGTGATATTGCGAAACACAGGTTGATGTAACAAAAAAAAATGCTATTTGAAAACGACAGACATGCCTTTGCTAGCTCTGTAACAAAGAAGCAGACGAAATAAAATATGCAATAAAAGCTCCTTCCGCCGATCGCAGACAGCAGCCGTGTCAAGGACGCGTTGCTCGGTGAAGTAAGAATGAAGAGGAGCGGAGTTATGCGGATGGCTTCACGCTCAAGTGAAGAAAAAGGATGGGCGCTGCTCTCCATCTTCTTGGCAACGTTGTGAGCAGACAATGTTCTGCCTCTTTTGCCATCAGTGATCTCGGAAGAGTTGGGAAATTGTCGGCGTCGAGTGTGAAAGGATCCGCCATTTTCTCCGCCATACCTCACTCTCTTCGCCGATGCCTGTGAGCGCCGCGAACCTATCTCATGCGCTCTCTCCAGTACAGGGGTACTTCGTAAGGGAGTAGAAAAGGAAGCCAATTCACTAACAGCGAGATTGGGCTGAATGGAGCGGCAGGCCGCACTCTTTCACACCCGCGGAAGCGCGAAAGGCCCAGTGAAGTCAAGAACTCTGTAGAGCTAATCTTAGTTCCTCTGCTTATGTCTATGTGTGCTTCGAGTTCGTGCCTTTATGTAGGAACGGGTATGTTATAGCAATCAAGAATGTGCGTTAACGTCGAGAGGGAGGAAAGTGAATGCGTTGCGTAAGTATAATGAAGTTAAATCTCGAGAATTGTGAATGCATGCGAGCCGCGCTGGGAATGTTAAAGAGTCGCACACTGTCTGCCTGCTTCTGCCGCAGTGTTATTGAGACTAACGCGCAAACTCTGACGGTCGTGTTGCGCAACACAGCGAAATAAAGGCAAATTAGTGGAAAGCACGGCTGCATTTGCATCTTACACAATCCCGGCAAGGAAAAGCTTTCTAAAAGTTTACGCAGGCATTCATGCGCTCCGACTGCGGCAAATTCGAATGCTCGCTCCCTGAAGCCACTAACTTGTTCCCCCTTTACATTCCCTAGAGCGAAATAATTTAAAGGACTCGCGCGGGTGTCCTGTTTGCTCTACTGCGAAATTTGGCGTCGGGGAAACAATACGAAGAACAAAACAGTGAGGTGTGTTGCTACCATCAAGCCTGGCATCCGTGTCTATTGTTTCACATTCAACGATACTCTATAGAATGAGGAACTGCTCGCGATTTTGCAGCGCAATCTGTGCCAGTACTCCTTACCGAGCCTCACATTGGCTAACAAATTCAGCGCGCGTTGTCGCTGACAAATTAGTGAATAATGAGACCTGCAATTCGTGTGGTGCTTAAATTACCCCACTGAGAGAATGCATGCGTGCTGTTTATGCTTACAGAAGGAAGAACCAAAGAAAAATTTGACAAAAGAATCCTCTGCGCACACTTTCGTTAGGACACTTGCAAGCATCCAGAGATGACGTAGCCTGCACGACATGTCTGTCTAAAATTATTCCCTGTAATCGGCGTGAAAAAAATCCCTGTAAATTATTCCCTGTAATCGGCACAAGTATTTTAACGCGTCAACGTTATGCCGGCGTAGCGGAGTTGTCACAGGTGTGTGTGGGAAAGCGAATTTGCATACAGGTATTAATTAAACAAATACGCTTGAAAGAAAACTGCAGTAATCAGTCAGGAATGGAACGCCTAACCCTGCAGTGGCGAGTTAAACACGCGACCAGGAGGCCTCGCGGGCACTTTCGTACGGTTCGGTTAAAGAAGGCTTTATATGTTTGTGTTGTGTTTTTTGCCGTTATATGAAAACAACTTGGCTGCCTGCGTGGACGGGAGGAGTAGCCGACGTTACCCACTACCGTTTTTGCGTCATACCCTTAAGTGTGGAGCTTAAGTGCCTAGCAATTTTTTGCTTTATTTAACTACATTTTCAATGCTTTCAGGCGTCCCAGACGGGATAGGTCTGGAGAGAATTAGCGTTCGCTCGTAAACAAACATGGCGGCTCCCTGCACGGCTGCTTCGGACCAAATACAGCATCGCCGCAGCATTATTCGGTGCCATTTCTTGCTCTAAATGAAGGCATTCGCTCTTAATTTGCATACTCTCACTCATACGCTGAGGGTTAGGTGACAACTAGCCCACGTTGTTGAGATAATTCAGCGATTTTTCGAGCACATAAGCCTGTCCGCGTACGTAGTCAAAGTAGCAACAACACTAGTTTTTGTGCCAGCTTTAACATTTTCCTCTATTTTCATAGTTTTCTTCCTGGAGAAACAAAAAAAAACATTCTGGTAATGCACGTCATATTCACCACTAAATTCAGAAGAAAACGTTTTTCCAGTCCAGAGTTCAAGCGCTTTGACTTACTGTCGCCAGATGGCGTCACTATGTTTACACCCAAATCATGCGTCCAAACATCCGAAGAAGCGAAGCTACGCGCGGCAAACAGAAGGTTTTGTAGCTGCGTTTTTTACAGCATTCGCAACGCAGTAAGCGCAGTGTACGCAAGTTTAGCGCGTTCTGTGTAGTAAACTTGTCTACTCGTCAGGGTACTTTTGAAGCCGCTGAGCCGGCCGTTAGCAGGAAAGTAGTGTGCATGTCTTTACATGCAGGGAAAGAGATGCTTAAAGAGCATGTAGCATCTCATTGCAAAGATATGCTTGTAATGCATGTGTATTTTTGTTTGTAATTATTGCTGGGGCACCTTCCATCATCATCATTCGTTTTCGCCTTACGGTAACTTGTTACTGGAGAGATGGTACGCTAAAACATCTTCTAGCGTGCGAAGCGCTAACCGGAAAGTCCCGCGTCCGGTAACACTTTAAACGGTAACGTAAATACGGTAACGATGTGCTATAACTCTCTATTACTACATGAGCAATTACCCTTAACATCAGGTTCAATGACCTGCATGCCAGATGGTAAGGGGATATTGGCGGTACTCGCTGCAGCAGCAGTAGCTCCGGCAGGTATCAATCAATCAATCAATCAATCAATCAATCAATCAATCAATCAATCAATCAATCAATCAATCAATCAGTCAGCCAGCCAGCCAGCCAGCCAGCCAGCCAGTCAATCAATCAATCAATCAATCAATCAATCAATCAATCAATCAATCAATCAATCAATCAATCAATCAATCAATCAATCAATCAATCTTTCGTATCTATTTTTTTCAACTACCCTCGGTACGCACGCGGCAGAGATAGCGGCCCAGTTAGAGGTGGCCTTCTCGTCGCGTGGACGGATGAACGTACGAACCGACGGAACTCTGCGGACAAAGAAAGGTGAAAAGGAGCCGTTAAATACATTAATGCATTTAGAATAAAGAAGGAACCAAAGCTCTCGATCTTCTGTTTAAAGCGTGGCTGTTCAGAATCCTGAAGAACTATTTGTATCCATTTTTCCACAGAAACGGTGTGATCCGAGCATTGAAGGTTTTATACGCGCCTCGTCAGAGTACGCTACGTGTCTCAGTTGCCCAACTCAGCGTAATTTCATTGTGGGGATTCGTGAGTGCTAACACCTTTTTAGATTTCTTGGCAAAAACTGATCTATGTCTGCATTCTTTTTGTCGGTGTGTCGAATACAGCAGTGGCTGCTGCTGGCGCTTAAATCGCATCCAACTTACAGGCGTCCAAAGGTTGTAATAAAAACCAGTTTCTAAACGTTTTTTGTCACTTTTCATTCCAAAGTTCAACGTCTGACATTCCAAAGCAACAACGACTAGGGACTCACGACTACTCCATGGCTTCATTACCCCACATGGTCTGCAAACTGCCACTGGCCGCGTTGGAAATGCTCTCACCATCGAGTTTCGCACCAGGAATTCTGCAAAAAGGAAGGGCCTCTCGCGTCACCATTGTAATCACGTTGTGCACCAGAGCAGACAGCGGACGCCCATTCGCAGTCGAGGACGGAGGAAGGTCTCGCGCAGATTGGGAAAGTCGTGTTGCCGGACAGTCTTCTGGAGGTGGCACGCTGTCTCCACGGGCCCAGAATGGCGTTATGAAGTACGACAAAGACCCCGAAATGCATCCCCATGCGAACGAATAACAGAGAGCAAAGAACGAAAGCATTATATCAGGAAGGAGAGAAAAATAGGTACATGGAATAGAAGGGCGTCCCAAGGCCTTTACGCCGAACCGCTTAGGTAATGCAGATGTTAGGTAATGGGCAGTTCACCGAGAAACGAGCAGAGAAATAACTGCTCTATTGATATGAACGACAACAAAAAAGAAATGAGGACCGACAAGGATATATTGAGGAGCATTTGCAACCCTATATGTAACTGAGCAGTCTGTTTCATCAGCCCTCTTTAATAAAATATCCCTGCTTAACACGGCCATGCTGCAGATGCTGCCAAAAAGCACAGGAACCTTGGTCGTGACGTGAAACGGCGTAAGACTGATTGCATTTCAAACGGAGTAAATTGGTCTTAAAAGAAATAAACTAGGGCACCACGCCATTCCTTTCAAAACGAATTAAAACAAATAAATAAGCGCCTCACGCTGAGAGAATTTGCTGGGAGGCTACTACATTGAAAATTATTACTTTCCTCCTCATCAGTTTTGTGAAATTGTCTAAAGAAGGTTTGATTTATTTCTAAAGTTTCTGCTATTCAATCGTGATTGTTGTTATCCAGAACCTTGCAGCCACGGTGGCGTCTTTATTTATTTTAATGCGAATATGCCAGAGCTAATTTTGGTGAACAAATATACGTGGTTTGTATGCTAATCTCCGAAAGGGCTGCATTAATTTTGTGGTTCAGCTGCTTTTTATTTGTAAGGGCACTCGAGCCTTCAGCTGTTAGTAGCGGCTGTTTTTTGCAACAAATTACTTTTTGTATTCTGCACAAAATAAATAAAAACTTTATTTAGTTTAACTTAATCGACGCAATATTGTCCTTGAGGTGGTGCAATTAATTTCTTTGCGGTCATAACAGGTACGCTTTCTCACTGTTTCTGTTTCATCCGACGGCAAATGAAGAACAACAGAAAAAAATTTCGCCTTCACGGCTGCCATCGCTGGTAGGTTTTAGTGTGACATAGAAGAGCTTGCAGGGTGTTCACATGGAGTACTGCGAAGAAGAAATCTCGCCAAGAAAGAAGACAGAAGCTGTTTATATCTACTTCAGTATAGAACAGATTTGTTAAGTCTGCAGAAAAAAAAAGGCAAAGTTAATATCGATTTACGCAAAGCGCAAACATATTGAAAGCTACACAAACTGTGCCTGCCGGGCACTTTTGCCTATATCGACATGCTTATATTCTCAATATCATATCGCCTCGTCGCCTCAGGTCTGCTTTCTCAAGCCACTTATCTTACCATTGTTTTGCCTAAGCTTTTTGTGGTTTTGACACTGCTACATTTGGCGGTGACTTGGCCTAATGCACACACATTCTCATTTGAGGCTAGGCTTCTGTAAGTCATTGCAATTTTTCGTGCTCTCACTTGCAAGATCCATTTTTATGTAGCTTTCATGCAACCGACTATTAAAGGAAACTTTGGTTAGGGTTAGAGTTGGCTGAGTTTAGATTAGAACGGTAATTCTTTTACGAGCACTTTTAAATCCGCAGAATCCTGTGGAAGGGAGACCGTACGATGAAATCCACCTTAGAATTATGCTCAAACTAACTCAGTTTAATATTCAACCCGCTGTTATTACTTAGACTGCGGACTTCTTTAACGCTAGACTTCAATTTACCTCTATTAAGAACTACGACTCTACTCTCCAAAGTCACTTCTGGGGTACCACAGGGAGCAGTCTTGGTCCACTTCACTTTTTAATATATATTAATAATTGACCTGACCTTGATGCAATAACCACATGGTGAACATCTTGGCTTATGCCACTTAATACCTCTAAAACACAGCTTATCTCTTTCAACCGCAGTTCTCGCATTCCAACAAGTTAATTCCTATATAAAGATTCTGTCCAACTTGCAACTACTTACAAGTACTTCGGAGTTCACCTGCAATCATACTTTACATGACATAACCACATTAGTCGAAATTAGTCGCCAACCGCTCACTGGGCCTGCTGAAGCATAACTTGAGACTGGCTCCCCCGCACATGAAAAAACTTGCGTTTATCACACTCATTCGTCTGAAGATTGAATATTCATCAGCCATCTTGGACCCTGACCAAGGCTATCCCGTAGCTAACATCTTAGTCCTTGCAGAACCGTGCTGTGCGTTTTATTTTTTTTCAGAATAATCCCGTACTATGAGCGTCACTGCCTTAAAAAATCGCGCCGAATTCGAATACTTGTCTTAGCGCTGTAGACTATCACGAATAGCATTTTTACATAATCTCTATCACCATCCATCGCTTCACCACAATTTTTAACCGTCACCATCAGCCTTTTTTCCGTGGCTGGACTGTCCGCACAAAATTAAAAGCATCGCGTGTCGTTCATCTGCACTTGCGAAGTCATTCATACCATCCACTATCATAGAGTGTAACGATCTACCAGCACACACAGCCACTGAATCTAACGCCTCCACATATCTTGATCTCATCCGCTGCGACGTTGCCATTAAACGTTTTTTTCCAGTTACTGTACTTTGAGATTACTTCTGTTCTTTTCGTGCGTAAAACGTACACTGTAGTATTTTTCATTTCCTTTATGATTTATCGTTTTCTTCAGACTTATAACTTGTGTTACATTGTTTTCTCCCGCCTGCTTCTTTTTTTACTCGCTGGTGCATAATTAAGACGCTCGTCCTGTCATCTTCTTTCTTTGTTTCCGTTTTGTTTCGGCCGCATTTTCATCATGAACAGCTTCCAACTCGCCCCACTTTCCATTCTGCTGTGCTTAATTAATATTCCAAGTTATACCTAGCCTGTTCATTGTTGCTTTGCTTTTTAGTGATGCTCCTTATACGTGTTTTTTTCCCACTGCCCCAACACCCCCCCCCCCTTCCCCTTCCCCTTCCTATGTAGTATCTTCGAAGGAAAAAGGACCTCTAGGGGTATGTTGAAGAAATTACACTGAACATCGTAGCTCATGCTACGAAAACAATTTATGGGCGATTAAACGGCTGGTAATGCGAAAAATCGGAGCCAGCTGGAATGTGATAAAAATAAAAATATTTCCAGAGGATCCTCGGTATATTCTTCAACGTGTCAGCAGACAAACGTCTCTTACATCCAAGCTTAATACACTACAGTTCGTTCTTATCGCCGTGGTACACTTAGGTTTGTTATAGTTGAGGTCAAGAAACTAAGTTCCTTATATGTGAGGCTGACACACAAAATTTAGTTATATCCGGGGAGTGATACTAGGGTTAGTTATACCGAGGTTACCACAAGAATTTGTATATTCATTACCCCTTTGTGGGCAAGTACTGCAGCAGGTTGGCCAAATCATATTCACCGATTTCAGGCCGCATCTCATGCCTGGTTTTGTATTTCCAACAACACGCGGATTTTTTTATTATGATGTTTTATTTTTATCCGGAGGAATATCGCGTGGCACCGGGAATTGAACCGCTGACCTATAGCACGTTACGCGGCTGGCAACCTCTGTGCCATATTTGCCTCGCTGCAATGACTTAGATCAGCAAAGCACAAAGGTGCGTCTAAAAGTTAATGCGCAGAGAACCAGCGTAATGTTCAACAATCTCGGAAGAGAACAGCAGTTTACAATTGGTAGCGAGGTGCTAGAAGTAGTAAGGGAATACGTCTGCATTGGGCAGGTAGTGACTGCAGATCGGAATCATGGGTCTAGAGAAATAAGACTGGGTGGTTGCCCATTCGGCTCGTTCTCTCACATTATTAAAGGACAGTTTACCAATATCCCCCAGGAGAAAAGTATATAGCATCTGTATCTTTCCTATAGAAAGTAGGACTGTGGGAGTCAGGCAGGACCTGAGACATGGAAACTATTCCGACATCACGCCTACTGTCCTGTGTGATCCGGTCAGTCAGATCTTTGGAAGTGATAGCTTCGCTCTGCTAGGTAAAGCCGTGTGTGCAACACGGGTGGGAGAGCAGCGAGGGCTCTGGTCTGAAGTCACGGCAGGTGCTCGGAAAATCCAGGTTGCTCGGAATGAGTGACCTGGGTCGCAAAATCCCCACCAGTGGCAGCACCGGCCATCGTAGGGAAGTGACGCATCGCTTAATCGCTTGCACCACTGCGCCTGAGTGGTATGAGGACACCTATTGCGATCTATGAATGTAAAGTCCAGAATTATAAATTCCGTATATATGGGCATTAACCTATTAATGCTATCGCGTATTACCCTTAAGGCGGGGATTAAGTCTCCCTCCATTTTTATTGAAACGAACGAACTAGTCCACAGGACCATTCCACTATTGTGTCTTACATGTACTCCCTTATGAGGCAGTAGCTGGACGCTATTGAAAAGGTTCAGTTTAAATTGAGAACAACGCTGCAAGCTATGGAAATGAAACTGATAGGTGTAATGTTAATGAGACAGAGTAAGAGGACTGAGTGCGGCAGCGAACAAAGGCGGGTTAATGACATCGTAGTCGAAATCAAGAAGAAATGGGCTTGGCCAGGGCAAGTTATTAAGGCAAGATAACCGGTTGCCGTTAAGGGTAATAGACTGGATTCCAAGAGAAGGCCAGCACATTTTGGATGCAACAGCGCAAGCAAACGAAAGACAAAAAAGGAACAAGGACCACACAGACGAAGGCAAGCTTAGGAGGCACGGCTGAAAGTTAGGTGGACGAATGAGATTAAAAAGTCTGTCGGGATAATATGGCCGCACTGGCACAGGACAGGGTTAATTGGAGAGATATAAGAGAGGTTTTTCTACTGCAGTGGGCGTAGTTAGGCTGATCACGATGATGATGGACACCTGAAAAGTTATATCCAAGGTGGGGTGCGAAAGTTTGTTATACAAGAGGAGGCATAAAGAGCTTCTCTTAGTAATATGCTAGGTTCGTTCGTAGCCGGGAGGACAGTTTGCCACCTGGCCACAGTGGTAAGTACGACACTTGCCACTGGCTACCGACTGACGGCGCTCGCCATGTCCGCTTGCCCTTGTAATGCTGATCTCTTAAGGAATACACACTAAAAAATGTAGAATTTCCGGGGTTCTCGCGTGTGGTTTCGGCCTCACTCTTCTGCCGCCTGACCAACCTCCCTTGCGTAAATACGCCCCATACGGCGGCACCATGTGCGAGGGGCCGAATTCGTTCTCGCTACTCCCTGCCTCCTCACCGCTGCCCCCATACTTCCTGTCAAACTCGGCTGCAAAGAGGATGCACAATTGTTACCTTTCAAAAGACTTAAGAGACAGTCGTTTAGAATTTTGCAACATTTCAAGTGTGAAGAAGTGATAAAGAAGTGTACCCTTTAGATGCTAGGTTTTTCTTTGTGCAGCCTACTACGAGGTTTTGGTTCGCATTTGAGATATACGTATTGTTCAACGCAAATTATTCTGACAATAGGATAGAAAACTTCATATATCAACCTTCAATGGAGGCCTCAGAGATACTTTTTGGACTTTTGAATTTGAGCGGGTTGGTGCTTCTTCTATCATATCGCAAGCTATGCGACACATTCACCCTCACATATTTGCACAAGAGGACAGCGAGAAAACAGCACTTTATTTATTTTTCTAAATAGCCCACTGACTTCACATGAGGGTATTGAGCAAGACGGACAAGCATTAACCAAAATCAAATAAAAAGGAAAACATTTCAGGACTGTTAAAATAATTAGGAAAAAGAAACACTTACTTTCGAAGAAACGATTACATAATGTTTAAAATGTTACCACATGCAAACGAATCAGGAGTTAGCAGAAAATAAACAAGAACAGAAATTCGTATAATTTGTGGAATAGTAAAATTTTAATGTAATAATAATAGAACAACAAAAATATTAGGCAAATAGAGTCGTTGCCCTTACTCAAAACACTGTGGAGCCTTTGGTATTAATAATGCTGTCTAGATGACTATTTCAATGGCTTAAGGAAAGCAGCAGGGTAGACATGCTGAACAAATTGGTACCACCAAAAATGCGCTTAAAGCACTTGTGATAGTTTCCTCGGGTTGATGGGTTAACTGCGCAGGCGAAAAATCAAGAGTTGTCTAAATGAATTTTCTTGAAGCGGAAAGCTAGTGGTGGATGGATCGATCGATCGATCGATCGATCGATCGATCGATCGATCGATCGATCAATCAATCAATCAATCAATCAATCAATCAATCAATCAATCAATCAATCAATCAATCAATCAATCAATCAATCAATCAATCAATCAATCAATCAATCAATGAGCGTCAGTTTATTTCGCACTAAGGAAGACAGTCTGCATACTCAGACGAGTAAATATAGAAAAAATTAGAACAGTCCACCAGAAATATCTAAGCTCTGTGAAATTTGGCTTCAATGATGCCTATAGCTTATCGCGAAAATGAGAGATAAATATATCGGAGCTGTCTGGCGGCCTCTAACGTACACCTATTTCGGAATTATCAAAAATTATTATATTCAGACAAAAATAATATCTCGATGCCTGGGTAGGTTGACAAGCTGAGATGCTATATGCTTTTGGACGGCTAAAGAGATCTCTTCCCCATCTATTTCTTGTGTCTTGGCCACAGATGAACTAGTTTTGAGTGTCCGTTAGCGCCTTGGTATCAGAAATTTCAAGATTCAAGGGCGTTTCATTCAATACAAAAGTCTCACGCTCACTGTTTTACAGGTACGAGTATATTTAGACACGTTTCGGTAGGATGCTACACATGTTTGTGTATGATAACTATAATTATGATGAATTGTAGTGAAGTCCATGATAGATTGATTGTACCAGCTGACTGCCCGGACGAGCTATCTCAGCGATAGAGCCACAGCCCAAGAAACCGCTCCAAACAGGTAGCCGACACCATCTATGCACAGTTCGTTAACGCTATGTTTAAATGGGGCATGCTTTTAACTAAAGTAATATAAGAAGCTGTTTGCTTGATAATCGCGTTTGCGGGAAATTATTTTGAAGTACAGCACGTGCACTATACCTGAATTTGTTTCCCGTTTGTAAAATGTGCTGTTTGTCCTTGAAGAATAAAAATTTTGCAGTAATAGGACTGCATGTTGCCCCTTGTTACTTTCCGAAGAGATATGCGCGCCCTGTTTGAGACGGCTGGACAGCAGTAGCAAGGTTTTCAGGTCATAAATTTATAACTTGTTTTTCAGCGGGCTACCCAGTTTGGGCCCAGGTATCAGGCAAACCTAACGGAGAGAATTACAGTGGCGTAAACATTTTTCAGCGTTATTCAATTCATTTCACTTTCGGAGAACAAACTCAGACGTCGAAGCTGGCGAAGCAGTGGTGATCTTCTGAGCACCTTGTTAACATCGAGCACCCAAATTTGGGGAGACTAATGTCTGTGCTCAATGTCAACAGACGCCGGCCAATTCTTCACTATACGAAGGTCGTTACGAACAACTTCCTGTACAGGCTTAGTTCTTTGTCCGGTTACCAAGACAATCGGCAGAACTCCTTTAAAAGCAAGCCCGGAATTAGAATGAACATCCCCTGACAAAAGCATTATAATCATGGTGTAACCAATTATCCCAGTATCCCGTTCAAGCGTTTGCAGGCAACTAACTCACCGTGGTGCAGCAGCACGACGAGTACGATGAGGAAAGGACTGTCACTTCTTACGCGTCAGGAAGAGCAGTGAACGCAACTACCTGAAACATTGATATCAGTGAGCTATCCACAGCGGTTGTGATGCTGTGCCCACGCGGAGGGAGATGAAGTGTTGGTTGATAGAGCCTGCTTGCTTTGCTGATAGCACTGCCGCATGTTGATCATCCTCATTTCGGCCAGAGGTGCCATTAGTTGCAGAGATTCCATCCGCATCCAATCTTTGGTACTGGCAGCATCTGACAGAATCTCACTCGAAGAGCTACGCACCAAAAAAAAAAATATATCAGCGTGTTGATTAAAGAGCCCCGGAACAAAACAAAATTCCAAGAAAGCAGCATCGTGACAGCATTTGACCACACTGCCAATAAACAGCGCAACTTAGAAATGAATCACCGAAAAAAAGCTAAGCTTACTGGATCACACATTACGGTGCGAGTGCGAACTGTACCTGCAAAGGTATTAATATATTTAGCAAGTCAACTTAACTTTCGATTCTTACTTAAATTCCATTATTAGTGACCACATGATACATGTTCAAGCATAGAAAAAGGGGTGGTAAGATATTTGATAACCCGGTATTTGGAGTAGTTAAATAAGGTTGCTTTTTGCTCTCTGTCGACGTTCGCAGTCGCGAATTAACTAAATCATGCGCACTGAGGGCGGCAACAGGTACAAGATATTTGAGAAATCTACGTGAGCTTCTTTCGCCAGTAGCTAGATGTCCCTGTGTGCCTGCATTCTTCCTTTCTTTCAGAATATTGATTATCTCGTAAAATTGTCCATAGGCAGTGTATGCGAGATAGCCCCATCTGTTGTTCTTCAATAAACATTAGAATCATCCAGATTATATAACAGATTATCTAGAGAATACATTCTCAAGCAAGAAATTGACGATATAAAAAGACGAATAGCCCAAGCACCATACTTCAGCTCTCCCATCTTAACAACCCCCTAATGATGAGAATGCAACTCTCTCAAGGCCGCGATTTAAATTAACCGTGGCGGAAAAATGCACCCCAAGAAAAATGAAGATGGACCGCTGTCCGACCCCACACGCAATTCAGCTCGCACCTTTCGCCCTCCGCCTGTAACTTCCACTCCCGCCGCTTCCTGGTGTGGCGGCGCTGCACTCAGCGAGGCCCGAGATCAATGGCGGTGGCGGGGCCGGCAAGAGCGCTAAAAAGCTCCATCCCGAGCCGAACACGCCCAGAGAACCAGCGGCTCCTGCGTGGAGAAGGCAGTACGCCACGCCGCGGCACTACGCGATGCGCCACGCGCTCCGCAAAGTAGGCTGCGCGTCGACGTCGCAACGCATTGTTCAGGCATGACTTCGCTCCGTGTGCTACGACTGCGTTGGAGTAGAACCTCTCTGAAGTCCTCTCCTTTCAAGCCGTGTTCCTTTTATGCGCTCTCCTTTGACCCCGCTCGTTTGAGAACCGAGTGAGTTGCACCCTTGTGCTGATTCGCGCGCTTATTACGTGTGACATAGCCTTTTCAATGAGGAACGGTCAATGCGCAGATTCAACTTGATAGAACCAAATGTCCATGGGCTGCTGAGGATTCTGTAAGTTACGGTGAGCATATGACTTCTGATGGTGAAAACAGAAGCGCGAATGTCTTTCTCTGCCTTGCACTCCATTGTTGCTCCTTTGTGATTGATAATCGAATTGGAAGATACTTGAATTTGAAGATACTTGTTCATTCAGAAGTGGTGTCACCAGAGAAACCATAGTCTTTTTGTTTACTGGGTGTTATAAACTGCTTGCGCAAATATTGTTAGTCATACACACTGCTCACTGCACCATCTGTGGTTCAGACCATGTTTCGAGGTGTGTCAATGAGAAATCGCAATTTCTATCTTCATTATTTGTGCTTATCCCGGTGTATATTAGCTGCACACGGCGTTGTCAGAAAAGCTTAGTCCTCTTAGCCAAGAAATTGTCTTCGTCTGCGAGGAATTGTACTATATTCTATGCAGTCAGTCCAGCTGTGTTGCACCACACCTAGAATCTTATGTGCAAAAGTACAAATACTGCTGCCTTTTTTTTGCATTTGAGGAATCTTTACACTCAGGTTACAGAAATATAGAAATAACGTAGAGTGCTCGCAAGTCCTTTCCATATCAATGCTGATCTGACCCGATACAATTCCAAAAGACATGGTTCTAGATTCACCAATGTGTTCGGCAATTTTACCACCACATGCTTCTTTTATAATACGGAAGTCCTCACATGATGTTGTCCTTTCATGATATAGGAGCATAAAACATGGCTTTCCACTATGCACTTAATGGCGGCTCTGAATGTGGAGCAAAACAGCAGCTCGGTGCTGATTGCAGGGACTGCAAATATTTGGTGTTTGTCGTGGGTAATATTACAAGCAGGCTTGATTCAGTCATTATTAATAAATCTTTTATTTTTATCCCTTCTCCTATATTCTTCGTGTACGGCGCTCTAGGAGCTCATCTCCCAAGCTTAGCCACATTTTGTAATGTGGCCAGCCTAGCAAAGACGGCGTCTTCGTGAATGAGTAGTCGCACTGCCGCTCCTGACTCGCTCTTTTTTTTCTTTGTGGAGGAGGAGAGGAATCAGTTTTTAAAATCTCACTGTCTGCATTTGTATGATCATAACGGGAACATCAAAGGTACGACTTGGAATGCAGATGGTCAGAAAACTAATTTTGTGTTGTACTGAAGCCACCTGCCCACATAACATGAAATCCACTTGTTTCACGCATACGAAAATAGCATTAAGCGATTGAAGTGAACTACAGAGGCTACATGCAGCACACAGGGGTATTGTATCCTAGAAATGCCTGGCATGGCAGGTCATGACTGGCCCTCAGTTAACACACAGTACGAAAAATATTTATGTCAGCACTCCTAATACTAGTATACCGCTAATCTAAATTAAGAATTGTTCATTTAGAGGCATAATTTTGTCGACTACGTTATCATGTGTGAGCAGCCGCAGGCAAAAAGTATAGGCTATCATCTAAAGAACGAACGCCTACATAGGCAGGCGCCACTCGGACAATAGCTGAACAAGTCAGCTCGACTGGTCGAATGCAATCATATTGTGCTTCAAGGTTGTCGGATCCTGACTCTGCGTTCTTGATGACTTGCTGCATTATAACCAACCATGTTTATTTCAGGATTTTGGAACGGCTTCTTCTTCAGCTGCAACGCGACTTGCAAACGCAGCCTCGAAAACACTTTAGCTCATAAGTCTTTCAAAACCATCCAACGCTTTCTCAAGAAATCAGTAGAAGGTGGAAAAACGTCTGCTTGGTGGGGATAAATGTAGCAAACCCTCATGAGAATAAAATCGGGTCAACATCAGAAATTATATGACGAGAAACAAGATAACTACATATTGAGCAGTTGTCAGAGTACTCTCAGCTTAAGCAGAACTGTCCTGAAGAAGCGCCCTTTTCTATTAAAATTACTAACGTCAGTGAGGTGAAGAAACCGGCATAAAACTCCATGCAACTGCCCAGATGGAATAGAAGGGGTGCT
Source organism: Amblyomma mixtum (assembly GCF_055824585.1). Lineage (NCBI taxonomy): Eukaryota > Metazoa > Arthropoda > Arachnida > Ixodida > Ixodidae > Amblyomma > Amblyomma mixtum. Next base: position 60,741,035 of record NC_143017.1, on the reverse strand, counting down.
TTAAAGGGCTATTCCAGCAAAGTGTCTTAACCGCTGGACATCAGCACAACTTATAATTAGTGGCATCGCCACAAGATTGGACCTGCCATTGTGAAAACGCTACGTGCCCTAGGAGGAGACAATACTGCGACTAAGCCTTATGATTTTTCATCATACAACAGTAGCAGCTTCAGGTGTCTGCGTGACTCTTTTGGGGCATACGTTGTGATGAGTTGGCGAAGCTCTCAAGGTGTAATTTTCTTGTGCAAGTTTTCTTAAGCCTTTGACACATTTTCATGTTAATCTAATAAGGGCAAAATGTGCACTGACAGGTGGCGCTCCCAGCTTGTATTCATCTACTGCTGCAGCCGCCAAGCAAGCCTTGCTCGAGTACAAAAATCTGGCGCCGAAAAAAAACTTTCTTTTACACTTCTTTGTTAAAAATGACAAAACATAACACTGTTCATAATTTTGGTTGCAGGATGTGGACTACACTGGCGAGCTCAGTGTCAAGTACTGCATGAATGTCGAACATGGTGGCCAATAAAATGCATTAACCTTCTTCCATGCTCTTTGGATTGTATGTCTCCTGTGTCTCATATGCTACTCTACAGCGATCACAACACAAAGTGAATAAGCATAATATGGCACTGCAGCTAGAATTCCCAGAAGCTGGCAGCTAAGCACACTGTTAGAGCAACCCTGTGCTGGTGTCACTATAAAGTGGTTCCTGCAAAGACCAGAGCAGCCACTTGAAAGCGAACACAACACTCAAGAGACACTTAAACCACTATGCGAAACACTTCTATAGAAAGAAAACAGACGACAGAAAAGATGCAAAAATGGAAAATAGTAAAGTAGGTTAGGAAGAAACCAATGGGAGTAGAAAAGAAACAAAGGAGGAAATAAGTCAGAGGAATAGAACGAAGGAAAGAAGGAACGAGAGGAGGAAAGAGGGGAAGGAGGTAGCAAGATCTGCCTATTCACCTGAGTATTTTAAGCTCTCCTTTGCACATATGCGTACAGTGAATTCATTATTGTGCTTACACGTAGGTTCCTATGCAAGCATGATTTTTTTTGCAGCCATGCGCTATAGACCAGATTTTTTTACCCTCGCACGCAGGCTGCGGGCGCGCTCCTACTCTCGACACCAGTCGCCATCTGTCGGCGCGCGCGGCCCGAGGGACTGCGGGTCGCGCCGGCGCCGCGCGTAGAACGCATGTTTCCGTGTTCGCTTCTGCCGTTGTTGTGCTTCATCAGCTAACGTATGAGGGTGTGTGCTGTGCGTCACTACTCCCATTTTCCCTCTTCCAGACAGTACTGCAGTTATCTTGCGCGCAGTTACTCGTTAACGTGACATCCGAGGGTAGTCGACCAGGTAGTGTACGGACTGGAAACCGGCACTTCTAAGCAGATTTCTGCGCTGTCGTGTCGTTTGTTGTCGCCTTTTACGTGCGATATCATCTATGATAATTTTATGCATCAGAATGTAGATCTACTGATTTGACTCAGTGGAGTATAGTAACTGGATAGGCGAGCTGCAGACTGAAGGTTGTCCCGACGGAGCGCGTGTTTGCGATCACCAGTACGTGTTCGGCATCTTGGCGCTGAGCTTGCTCTTGTTCCCATTAAACACATTTCATGACACGATTGTAAGCACGACCGCTACCGATTTCAGCTGCCTTTTCCGCACGCATGTCAGAGGGATCTGGGGGGTAAATGTTTATCTATAGTATCTTTCTGCTGTTGGTATCTACACTAGTTTGGTTTGGTTTATTAAGGGTTTACGTCCCAAAGCGACTCAGGCTATGAGGGACGCCGTAGTGAAGGGCTCCGGAAATTTCGACCACCTGGGGTTCTTTAACGTGCACTGACATCGCACAGTACACGGGCCTCTAGAATTTCGCCTCCATCGAAATTCGGCCGCCGCGGCCGTGATCGAGCCCGCGTCTTTTGGGCCAGAGCCGAGAGCCGTAACCACTGAGCCACCGCAGCGGTGCGGTATCTACCTTATTCATAGGAAAATACTATGCGCGATTTCATTACATTTTCTACACTTAGCCAAACGGCTACGCAACGCTCTCACACGCGGCGAGAGCTCCTGAATAAAATAACGCTACTTCGAACCTCAGAGTTAGTGAAAGCTGGATTAGCTGCTCATATCTATTCAAGCTTTGATAAATTAAGCTGAAGTACGTTTTTATGCACCAGGTTGCATAAACCATGACAAAATTTGTTTTCTGTTGGCACTGCGACCCAGTTGAGCTCACAGGGGTAATTTGTTGATAACTGGCGCGGCGACAAGAAGGCCCTGTTTGTGGAGGGGGGCTTTATTGCCGGCCGGCAGGAAGGAATAAGAGTGCATGGGAATTGGAACTGCATGCTAGCCGCACATCTAACTTGATATTGAACAAAAATTTTCTTTGCGGTGGAGCACCAAGACGGAATTCGATATAAGCATGAGCGCGTTCTAAGCGCCGGCACAATTAATCTGAATGTCAAACTAAATGTCATTAAAATACGTCAATGTTATCGCGTTGATAACGTAAATACTTCCTGTAACACAGCCACGCAGGGGAAGTATGCTCGACAATGTTTTTTTAGCGCCCGAAGAGCGGCTATATGCAGGCGCGGCCGCGGAACTGCCGCAGCCCCGCAGTCCCCAAAGAAACGACCGCACCGCGGCGCGCCAGTCGGCGCAAAATAGCCGCGCCCAGGAGAGGCTCAAAATTCTGGTCTATATCTCTTACCATCTTGCCAGGGCTGGCTCCTTAAGCTGGACCTCAAATTAGCTGTTGGCGCCGTGAGCATCACCTTCGCCGCTAACTCCTGACTCCATGTTTACATTCCATCTTTTATCCTTTCGTACTTCACCTAGCGCATGCTGGAATAACAAAAAACGTTCTTTCCGTGCTTTATTTATGTTGGGCTAACGGGCAAGCGATGGTGACTGAATGAGGAGCAGCTAAATGCAGAGGGGCGCTATACTGTTCCGGCCAGCTCTTACGCGCTGAGAAACACACAAAATAAAGAGTACGCATGCATGCATGAATGCAACTGATATACTGAACCATTATTGCCGCGTGTGCATATCGGATTTTATTCTTGTATTTCCCGAAGTTTTCGTATCTTTCCTTCGCCTTCTCCTCATATTTGCCCTACTTTCTTTTCCCCAGGTGCAGTTGGACTTTAGTTTCCCGGCGTATTTGGGGAGAGGGAAGTATTGGCAAACAGTAAAGCCGCCCCCTTCATTTTAGCTCCATTGTTACGTGCGCGAACGTTCCTTTCGTCGACCAGGAGGCTGGGGGCGTGTTATGTGGTAGCAGGGTTGAATGCGCATTTCCCACCAGTGCTCTCGTTTTGGATTCGATTGCATTGTATTGGATTGGAGTGGATTGGATTGGATTGGAATGGAATGGATTGGATTGGTTCGAATTGGATTGGATTGCATAACCGATGCATCACCACAAGTCTAACCACAAGCACCACCACCAGCTGCACTTCTCGTTGCTAAGCACCGAGGACTGAATGAATCCGGCATGCAGAGAATATCCTGTTCACGAGCTGCGTGATAGAGGCCTTCGAGCGACATGAACAATGGGAATAATAAAAATCCGATGAATTCTTTTGCATGTGTCTTATCTCTAGCTGCTTCGGTTTCTTGCTTTGGAGGAGAAAAAGATATCGATGGTGGTGCCGATATCCAGGGTATTATTTTCGAACCAAAGTTGTTCGATTCGTTTTGGTAGCAAGAGCTGTGGCTTGCCTGTTGTGACCCACATGTACAGCTCTCGCTTTTAATTCTGATTTAGCGGTAGTTTTCTCGACTGTAGATTCATTAAAGCAAGAATCAATGTGGCATCGGGTGGCCTTACTTTTCCTCACCTGTGATGGAGCACAAAAACAATTTCTTGTTTGCTAGGCGCGGACGTCTTTTAAAAGTGCAAAACACAAAATGTACGCTTACTAGCTATTTTTCTTGTTTATGTTATCATGGGCCTGCATTTCTGTTTTGTTCGAGGCGCAATAGGCGCATCTGCTGTAGAGGACGATGCTTACTTTTTTTGCACAGCTGCCATTTGGAATGGTAGCGCTCAGAAAGACGTATACTGCGCAGAAGCCAGCGTACTGTTCGGTGGCGTTTATGATGAGCGTCGAGACGCGGTTCGATGGTAGTGTCGGCAGAAAGAGTGGCATGTGGCACGCACTGTGGCGATTGTGGCTGCTCTTGCAACGACTGCCGTTGTTTCCGCCACGAAGAGGTGTCACAGGTCAAAATGAGCAAACTAACACCCCTCTTTAAAGCGGCCACCTCCTCTCATGTATCGACAATAGCTGCCGCCAGGAAGTTGCGCACCCGTGAATTCTAACAGAAGCACGTGTGGAACACACTGGTTTTGCTTCGCACAACACGCCGAGGGTGCCTCGCCGTGCTGTTTTTCGCACCTTAGCAGCGATTATGTGAATGTCTGTATGACCAGTTTTCCCATGTGATCCGGATACGCCTCTGCTAACCAAATGTGTTCGAAGCATAATACAAAGAAATGTCTGCTGACGTTTCAGTTACGCCTTAAATGGTCATTTATGTTCTGTGCGCTGCACAGTTTTCTATTTGAACGACAGAGCAATGAACAGTGTTGCCTAGCGGTCGTGACTGAGCGAGATGAGTTCTTTTAAGCACCCAAACATTGAACCTATCTTTGAAGCGATCTTCAGCTAATAGTAGCTGACTGGAAGCGGCATGCCAATCTTTTAACAAACTATAGTCAGTACACAGTATAACCATCGTTTTTATGTGTTTGTAGCAAAGTTATCTTAGTTTGCACAAGAAATCTCCACGTCACTGCCCTGGGATCACAGCGAACATGAGAATGCTTATGCCATTTATAGAGCAATGCAGTGGATAAGCTGCGATAATGTGCGACGACCTACCCAAAAATCAAAGCCATCAATGGAAGTAAACAATTTCGCAAATTCAGCATGAAACGACTGAAACACCTCGTCATTATGAACACCAAGCCCTCTTCGCAGTGCTGTCAGTGTTCTGCTTCCCTTAGCCTATCAGATATTCAGAGTACAACACCTGAGATCTTCGTTTTTTTTTTTTTTCAGTGGCGCGAAAGTACCCAAGGCTGCCACTCAGAATACCCAGACACTCGATCCAGGTGGCCGAATGTTTTCATGTATTTTTAATCTCACTGGATACCTGCTGGTTACTTATGTACAACCGAATTCGTCCGAAAATGGCATCATTCCAAACTGCGAGCTTATTTCGCAATCCTACTTACTCACGCGAGCCCGCCATGACTGTATATTGCCTATGGCGTTCGAAAGGTGATTCCAAATACGCGGGGTGGAATCCTGGCCGCGGCAGCCGCATTTCGACGTAGGGAAAAAGGAAAAATGCACATGAAGTGTGCCATGTGAGTGCATAATAAAATAGGCAAGGTGGTCGAAATTATTCTCGAGCCCTCCACTAAGGTATCTCTTACAGTACTTGGGCAGGTTCAGGATGTTAAATCGCATACCACAATGATCACGTGCCTTAATTCGCTTAATGCGCACCGGAGCGCGTTTCCAGCTACAGACGCAGAATACGGTGATGGAGCCAGAGGTGGTACCGCTATTTGAACAGCAACTAGGAAATAAGAATTCATGCCTGACTGAATGTGGAAAGCTGGCTTAATGTCCTTGTACGGAGGGTCATAATGATTTTGATTCCGTGTCAGGCATAAAGAGAAGATGAAAGACTGGTTCTTTTATAATTCTGAATGTCAGTGTGACCTATAGCTGGATTACTGCACACGCAAAATGTCGAATCAGTAAGTGGTGCTCGAAGCACAATACGAGATTAAAACACATGGATGGGCGCAACGTTGTGTATCGTGCGCTATGCGCGCACATGGCGAACAGGGGTATTGGGAACTTTCAGACAAACTAAAGCTATTATCTCCGCTCACATCGTAATAAGAGGAAAAAGGAGAAAGAAGGAATTAGTTCGGCACCCGTTTTTGGATGCAACAAAAACAAAGAATAAAAGGGGAATAAAACAATACATGAATGACTTCGCCTCTTTCTGTTCCAGTCATAAAGTGCAGCGGTTGTGTACTTTCGCGATTTATGATTTCGCATTTTTTTAATTTGCCATTACTCTTCGTCTTCTTTTCAAGGTATGGCGTTAGTGATGTCTTGGTGCGGTGGCCGTGCGGACAGCTCTGAGGGCTGTGCAACGGGCGGCTCCATTTGCATTTACTCACAGCGTAGGATGATCACGTGGAGTGCTCGCTCGGATGACGACACCGCAGTGCTTTCGTGATGACGGCCGTCAAGAGGCTGACCACGTCAACAGCAATGCTACTATGGCAACCCCGGCCTATACAGCAAGAGTAGTGTACTAACATCTTCGCTCTAAAAAGAAATGAATGCAGGAATCAACAGACTGACATTAATAATAGAGTGCTCAAATACGGATGTGTGAAAAGAAGATGAAGCTGGTCAATACGCGCAACCTACCCGTCCAGTCTGAACGTACTGCCTATGTGGAAAAGACACGGGCCGACTGAATTAACTTCTGAACGCGTACTGAAGGCCCTGTAACAACATCTGAACTTGATCCATTTATAGGTTTCCATCCTGAAGCGAATTGAAGCACTCGCGGTAGAAAATGGGTATTGACACAAGGCAAAAATGTACAGAGAACGTTTACTACATTTTAAATCGTAGGAAAACACGGATTTGCGCTACGTAGGAGGCGGCGATAAGAGGGCAGTGCCGCGGGACGGAGCGCTCGGGTTAGGTCAGCTGCGAACAAACAACGGAACAACAAGGGTAGATATTGCTCGGAGTCGGTAACAATTAAATTAACGCTTACGCACTATTAAGGAAACCTAGCGACTTATATATTTTAGATGAAGCTTGTACATAGTCTATATATCATGCTCGTTACCGGCCCTCCTACGTGGGTAAATTATGATAATCGCACGTTGTTAACCATTTCCTGCATGATTTTTTGCTTCATCATAAATTTACTTCATGAGACGCAGGCAGCCGAAAAAAGACTGAGGCTTAACTTGGTTAAGCCTGGAGAATGCGAAGCATCATCGTGTCGCGTAATTTGGAGGCGCACAACCACAGCGACGGCGCAAGGTGGGCCCCCGTTTCTCCACTGTCGTGACGTCATCGTGTCACGTGGTGTGACGTCATGTATCACGTGATTTGGAGGCGCACAACCACAGCGACGGCGCGAGGTGGGCCCCCGTTTCTTCACTGTCGTGACGTCATCGTGTCACGTGGTGTGACGTCATGTATCACGTGATTTGGAGGCGCACAACCACGGCGCGAGGTGGGCCCCCGTTTCTCCACTGTCGTGACGTCATCGTGTCACGTGGTGTGACGTCATGTATCACGTGATTTGGAGGCGCATAACCACGGTGAAGGGCTGAAGTGGTAGCTAAAGTAGTATGCTTCGCATAATAATCACCATATGCACATGGAAAATTCGTTAAACGGTTTTGTACAGTTTTTATTGACCCAAAAATGTATGTTGCATATTTGCAACGACATGCAGATAAAGAACACATTACAAAAATGAACATTGCGCTGGGTGAGAATGAATCAGTATTGAATCAAGCTCAACAAAAGCGTTATTTCGCCGTGTGGTACAATAGAAAACAATTTTTCTTGTTTGTCGAGCAGAGGGGAGTACCACACTTTGAGCAGTAGCTCATACAGATTCCTGTGCACTTGGCCAGCTTGCAGCGCTCCCTCCTCTGGCTCCAAAGGAGCCAGTGACCGACCTGGAAATAGAGCTATAGAACTGCAATTGTTAGCATTAAAAGAAAGCATGACGTTTCATAAATTATACCTCATCTAGCCTGACATCGTGTGTTGGGGTTGGTGCTGTTGGATCCCTTTCCTTCTTTGCCTGAATGACTTGTTCCTTCGGACAGCGAAGACAGTGATCTTTCAGGAAGTGACGATGATTCCGAGAGTAAGTTTATTTCCTAGAGCACGTTTATTTTTGTAGACACATAAAAAATGAGTTTTTTATATAAAATTATCATAAGAAATGAAAACACACCTAATAAATAAGCTTCAAGCTTGTGTATTTAGATTTCAGAAGGAAGCATTGTTTAACCGATATTTAGTTTTGCGGCACAAAGGGACGTAAAGCTATTTTCGTGCGGTTGCGAGAAAATAGCCCGAGTTTACTACGACCATACGAAAAAATTCACGTACTCTACAAAAAAAAAACATACTCTAGGAAATAAACTTACTCGCAGGAACATCGTCGCTTCCTGAAAGGTCCCTGTCTTCGCTATTTGAAGGAATCACCAGGCCATAGAAGATTTTGGGATCCATCACTTGTTCTGACAAGAAAAAGGCGCCATGTGCATGTTGTTCCATATGTGCAACATAGCAACTTTCAGTCGCCAGAAAATAAATGTTCCAAAATGAGAAAGTTTCCTGGCTTCTACGCATCAATAATCATAAGTAGGAAAGTGCAAAAAAGTTTGGTGTACTTTATCCAGTTCAAAAACACAATAAAATTTCAAAAACTTACCGATGTCACTGCACGTGACCTCGTGAAGCTTTCACCTAGCTTGTTCGGCAATAGTTCCCCTGAAACAGCGGAGGTGGCAGCACGAGCCGGCGCGCATTTCAAATGTATGTTGCAGAAATGCAACAGCAAGCACAGGACGCCCCAAACCGAATTTCCTTCTGTTTTTGGAGCCATTTAGGGCTATGTTGCATATATGCAACAACGTGCAGTAAAGGTAACTCCATCATATTGCTGACGTCGCTAGTAGAAGAGAATGACGAACCTTGCTGCTCTCTCAGAAACGGCGAGGGTCGTGAAGCGTCGCAGGAAAGCTCGAGTGGGAAACTCACCACCTGCGTTGTTTCCCAGGGCCTGTCTCCTCCCTCTAAGTTGGCAGAGTGAATCATTCCTCTTCTCTTGCCAGTAACCTCTCTGACATTCCTCTAGTTACCCTCTCTCTCTTCTCATCCCCCCGCCCTCCCCTTCCCCCTCCACGCGTTACCATTTCCAGTCTTCGCTTGTCGAGTGCACCAGGCGGCGAGACCACCGACCAGCAACGATCTCCGGCCAGAGTTGTGCAAAGGACCGGAAAGTTTTGCCGCCGATGTTGGGTGAAGAAGCCTTTACTATTTTAACTGTAGCAAATTGCTTTATCGTTAAACGATCAGTGTCATAGTCGTCATCAGTGGAATGGAGACAGCTGCATCGACGACCCCTTTTCTGGTAATCTGGTATCTCGGCCCCACACCTCTCCGGGCACCTTATCGCAGAAAATTTTCTAACCTCGGTGCTCTAAATCAATCCTTGAAACGTGTTTTATTCGCTTCTGAAAAATTATGTTTTGCTATCCACTGTTTTCTTCCACCAAACCACAAGTAGTATGTTCGACGGATCATTCTTCCCATCTCTGTTTTCTCTCACTCAGAGTCCAGTCCAGCACCACAGATGACGATTCCGGTATACTGTTGAGTTCTACCTTGAGTTGTTAACAAACACTTGATTCAAATACACCTTGAGCTCCTCAATTCAATAACTCTGCTCACGAACAATGTGTCGCAGTAACGTGAATAAACAATATAGCTTTAAGCATAATCTTTTTAATGGTTTTACTATGACGCGAAAGCAACAATTTCAGACATGTGTCGCTCTTCCTGGATAGTGTTTACTAAACAGCAGAAGGAGAAATGGTTCAGAAAAGTAACAAATCCGCGAAAAGCATGAGATAAAAAGCCAGCCATAATTATTATAATTTGCTACTTTAGTGTGTGTTCGCCTAGACAAGCGGCGAACGAATGCACGGAAGTGACCATTTTTTGTCCAGTCTCCACCTACGGAGCACCGCTAAAAGCTTGGGCCTAGTAAAAGAAAAATTGCTTTCATTTTTCTCATTCCGAGGCACCTCTAGTGCGTGCTTATGCAAAGTCGGAACCTTAAAAGCATGACGATTCATGACCGTCATTATGCGCTCGCTTCTTAGCGATATTCTTGCACTGCACCAAGAAGGAATTGTCTAAAACTAGGTTGGCTTCCACTGGGAGTCCTACGTACTCAGTATACTACTTCATTTTGCTGCTGACGGTTGCACAAGCAATTGGCTTGATTTATTTCTCCCCAGCCTTCTTTTCGCCATTTATCGCAGTACAGCTCTACGACTAAATAGAGAAGAAAATTCGAAGATATCTTGATTGTAGCCGAAAGGGAACTTCCGCGAGGGTGTTGCACAACCATAGAAGAGAAATATAGAGTTATATTGGGAAGGCTGTCAGGAATCAGTTCGTAGGTATTGCTTCTCTGTTTTGAAAAGCGTGGCGCTGGCTGCGTAAGGCAGAACTTACTTCAATTACATATCTTAATTTATTGGTGCCTGCAGTATGAGAGGATAACGAAATTGCCAGCTCAATCCTTCGCTGTGCTTAGTAGATTTTTGCATCCAGAACATTTACATTTTTTAATAACCATAACTGAAAAAATGCAAAGCCTTTGGGATTAGCTAAATAAAGTGTGATCAAGTTACAGGATTGTGAGTAATGTGAGTGTATTATGTCTCGCTGAAAATATAGTCAATGTTAAGAGTGCACTGGAGATAGCAAAAAGCTATTTTGATTGTGCGCAGGAAGCTTGATGCGTAAAGGCACGATGTGCGAAACAGTAGGTTTTTTTTTAACACGCCTAACAAGAAAGAATTGTCAGGGTTATTTCATTGGCAACGACATGCACCATGTTCAGTGTCAGAGAGTGAAGGGAGAAAGGCATGTTTTCTGATTATTACAATTATCTAAAAAAAGGCTTTAAAAGCATAGCATGAAAAGGTGAAAGGATACGTAAAGGGAACCACTGAGAGTCTGAATGGACTACTATAATTCTTAGTCGACGTTTCGTTACGTGATGATGAGGATGAAAACGTTTATTGAAGCCACAAAGCCTCAGTTGAAGGGAAGGCTGATCGGGTCCCTAGTCCGGGACGCAGTTGGTAAAAGCCGCTGCCTGTGCTCTGGCGACGAGGGCTCGTTGTTCCTCGAGGTACTAGCTGGACAGGGCCGCCTACCAGCCCTCCCGCATTGAGAAAAACAGCCGAGAGCCTTTCTCGCAGTAGAATTCTGACATTCTCACATTTTCTTCTCGACTTTCCTATTTACTTGCCCTTAATTTCTAATAAAAATCAGCCTAGTGCACTTCAGGTGTTCTTCTCGGGCCATGCTAGTGTGTCTTGGCACCGGAATTGAGCGAACGGCTGTCAGAACGACTCTCGAATTCGTATACGTGTATCCGATTTATAAGACATTCTAAGGCACTTGGTCACAACTTATTACTAGCTGCAGCTCTTGGCCACAACTTCGTTACGGAGGCTTTGAGATTATATATTGCCTAAACTATATTCTATATGATGTCGGGTGATAAAAATTGCTCATATCTGCGAAAATAGCAGAGTTGAAGGCACTGGGAAGAAACTGTTATAACATAGGCGGTCCCTCTGCCACTATATTTCTTCTCGCATCATGTTTCATTCTTTTTAAGTTACAAAAGTTATGCTCCGTACATACAAGAAATTGGTGTTATAAAGTAAAGCCAACTATGCAAAAGCAGATTGTAAGGAAGAAAACCCTCATTCGACGTCCTAGTTGAGTGCAAAAATGGAGACCACTTCAAAGAGTCTTCATGCCAAAAAGAAAAGACGAAAAAGAAAAAATAACAACCTCAAAGTGCACTGCTAGCAAGGTTTCATACACAGCCTTATTCGTCATTACGATAACAAAGAGATTTGCGCGGTGTTCTGCGCATTTAAAGCTTTTTGTGGGGTTCTTCCTACGTGCTCTATCATAACCGAAAGTTTCTGTCATCGTAGTGAACGAAATAAAAAAAGGAGAACGAGCCTCTCTAATATCATACCCACACGCAGCGTAGACGGTGCCTATCATACATGACAACGTTCAAACCGGTGAGCATATTTGCGCTGAAAAAAACAACCTTTCTTTGTGCCCGCCTTTTCTGACGCGTGGGGTAAGAGCCCCTCCTAGGCCTGGCGCTGAATGCAGCGATTGCCTATTCGGCCGCAAGCTCAGTCGCTCCTTCCACAATCCGCTTAACGGGCTTACGCGCCGCTCTCTTATCCGCGTTTCGGGCATGAGGTTCATTGAGACCAGCGTGAGAGGGAAAAGGTGCTGGAATTTGAAGGTTCGCCCACACTGTGTACTTAAGAGCTTCCCGCTTTGTTCTACAACGTGCTAGAATGAGGGAGACGAAAGCAGTTGGACAACGGCGCTAGTAGATCGGCCGGAAGGGAAGCGGCGATGGGAGTGGGGAACACATTGCGGCATCGGTCGGTGACTGGCGCGCAAAAACACGCGTTGAATTTCACCAGACGTACCTTTTTCCTCCTATTATGCTAAGGCCTGGCTAGGACGGAGGCACCGAAGCTTGGCTTCGGCTGCCGACCTGCTAGCTAGCTTTTTTTTGTCAGCACTCGACCGCGTATACGCTTGGCACCCTGGCAAATTTACACGCGGCTATCTCAGCGCTTTGCAGGCCCCAGTAACTGCGTGCGGACCGGCATGCTTTCTTTGCTGATGCCTTGCTTTTTTGCTTTCTTGCCTTCACGTTCAGTTTTCATAAGTGACGGCCGCCCTTAGCAGCATTCCTTCATGGAGATGGTCGACATAGCTGCATATACCTGATGAAACTCAATCACGAGAGCACACATGCACGCACAATCTTGCACGTGGGCACATATGCGAGGAGACAGGGAGAGGCGCTGCTGCCCGGTTTGCTGCTCCCACTGATCGCATTTTTTTTGTTTTCTCACTTTCTGCCTTAATCCCTTTTTCTTCGGCTCTCTACGGAGGTGGAAGAATGGCCCATTGCACTTGGATTAGGAGGCAGCCTATTGTAGCATATGGGAAGAGACAAAGTCGTCCAAAGAGGCTCACCTTCGTCGCCTTGTCTGCTCTGCTCGGGAACTTGGCAGATGCCGGAATAAAGCGAGGGCCCAGTGGGCAGGGAACTAACAACAGGCAAGTTTTAAGGCAGCCAGAGGGACTGGGGAAGCAAATGTGCCTTTTCATTCTCCGTGTGCCATTTACTACGCTAGCGAAGTTGCACAACCTAGAAGAGGGTGTTAGTCTTCGACCAAACCAATCTCGGGCCAGCTTGTAGGAGCAACTTCGAGGTTAAGGAAAGACGCAGAGTTAGTTGGAGAATCAACGCCGGTGCTGGGCAAGTTTTGCTGCGTGACGTCATGGCATAAAGAATATACTCGTAGTATTAGTGTTCTTCGTCGCAGTTTCGTAGTATTCTTCTAGCCGTGGCATTTTGCCGCAAGTGGAAATCAATGTGGAGACGTGACTGAGAATGTCTTCTTCCAGCTGAAACAGAGTAGAGAGAAAAGGTCCAGTTAAAGAGTAAAAAAAGAGAGAAAAGGTAAATTAAGAAAGAGTAAACAAAGGGAAAAGTTAAGTAAGAGGGAGGGTGGGGAGAAAAGGCGAGAGAAACCGGCCAGAGGATGCTAGCATAGACAAGCGTGTTAGTTGCTGACTCGAAAACAATCCCAATGTAACCTCGCCAGTAAATGAGGACACGGGTAAAAAGAAACAAGCAGCAGGGTGCATTCAGAAAAAAATGATAAATGCCACATTCTTTACAGAATTGGATAGTTTTCAAACTCTTGTCAATTCTCAAATCTGACGAATGACCAGGCTTGCTGTTTCAGATTCTGAGCTGTGCCGTTTGAGTAGCGCTCAAGTACGCGCAACCGCAGTCGGCAAAAGCTTCCAGAGCACCCCACGTAGACGATGCACTAAGTACCGCGAAAAGATCCTTTGTAACCTAGGTACAAGGACACCGAAGTATACCTCATACACGGACGTTTTTGGGCGAGGTCGTAATGGTTGTGGCATTTCGCGTGCTCTCTGCTTGTCTTCGTGCCTAGACTCCACAAATTCGTAGGCTTTTGCTGCTTACTGATGGAAAGATATAACAGCTTAAGAGCACATTGCTTTTTTTTTTTTGCGTATTGCATTCCCGAGCTCTGTTTCTCACGCAGCCACTGAAATGGACTGAAATGAATGAACTTGTCGTGTTGTCATTTCTGAAATGAACTTGTCGTGTGGTCACACAGTTTAAAGTCAGTCAACCGTAACAGAATATTTTCCACCGGTCTGCCGCATTTCTGCACGCAGAAACTTAACCTCTCCCAATGTATAGCAAATCTTTATGCCATAAAACTGCACCGGTGCATCACTTTTATTATCTGAACACTGTCCCTTGGCTGCTTCATTATCATCATCATCATCATCATCATCATCATCATCATCGTCATCGTCGTCATCAGGCTGACTACGCCGACTGCAAGGCAAAAGCCCCTCCCATGTCTCTCCAATTAACTGTGTCCTTTGCCAGTTGCGGCCACTGTATACCCGCAAACTTCTTAATCTCATCCGCCTATTGAACCTTCTGCCACCCCTTGCTACGCTTGCCTTCTCTTGGAATTCACTCCGTTACCCTTAAGGACCAGCGGTTATTTTGCCTTCGAATTTTATACCTGCCCAAGCCCATTTCTGCTGCTTACTATGAGGCTATCTTAGAGACGGGTCCACACATTTCACAAAGAAATTAGCCAATGTTGATGGGCCAAATAATAATAAATAGGTGCAGTAAATTTTCACACAGGTTCTTTCGTCTTCCTTATTGCACCAGCGGTGCCCCGCCAGAGACGGGTTGGTTTCAACTCGAAGACTGAAGCTCTTCGCACCAGCGGTGCCCCGTCAGAGACGGTCTCTCGATGATTCGAGACGCAGGGATAAAGGGAAAACTTATGTACAGTTTATGTACAGCAATTTACAATAGATACAAGTTCAGGCACTAGAGACAAATTAACGGCACAAAGAGACAAAACAACAACAAAAAGGTGGATCTGGCTAATCACTAGGGGAGGCCCCTAACTCGGCGTAGCCGAAGATGCGTTGCATCTGACCTTAGCGCAGAACCCCCTTTTTGTTGTTGTTTTGTCTCTTTGTGCCGTTAATTTGTCTCTAGTGCCTGAACTTGTATCTATTGTAAATTGCTGTACATAAACTGTACATAAGTTTTCCCTTTATCCCTGCGTCTCGAATCATCGAGAGACCGTCTCTGACGGGGCACCGCTGGTGCGAAGAGCTTCAGTCTTCGAGTTGAAACCAACCCGTCTCTGGCGGGGCACCGCTGGTGCAATAAGGAAGACGAAAGAACCTGTGTGAAAATTTACTGGCGCAGCCGACAGGATAAGTGAAAATCTCTGACCATGCGACGCACTTGAGAGCACTCTCTCTCCGGCGCACCAGTACGACACGCGTGGTGCGTAAAGAGCATAGCCCCTGGCCCGTCCAAATATAGCAGTACAGTCAGTCTTGCTACACTTGATATGCCGACCTCTAGCACGGAACATACTGTTCCTCGCGTCGACTTTTAGCGTGAAAGCCACGCACCTGCCTCCTGCCACTCCACCTCGCCCGGGGCCATCTGCACCTTTACTGCACGAGCAAACTTTGAAACCGCCGCTCCGTGCTTGATCAGCGCCCGCTGGCCCCGTGGCATAGTCTGACTCCGAGGCTCCATGAGCTCCCTGACAGTCACTTGACCCGGGCTTGCCTTGCGGCAAGTCGCCACTCATTTCCGGGTCCTCAACTGACCTGGTCGGGCACACATCGGGCGTGTTCGACAACTGGACGGCGCTGCATTCCATCCCGATACTTTTTCCACCAGAGATTCCAGTTTCGCGGAAAGCTGGCTCTCTTTTTACTTCTTCCTGGCTATTTTTCGTTCGCTCTTTTGACGTGTCGGAGGTCACAACCTCCGTCACCGAGCCTGCAGGAATTTGACCGTTGTCCTGTTTGTTATCGGACACCTTGGTCTCAATTGGGCCTGGATCATCAGAATTGGGCTGATCCTGTTCTTTGCTAGCCGCCCGTGGTGGCGGAAAAGCTGTGGTATTTCCGCGTCCTTCAGGAATCCTGTTTTCACTTCCTGAACCTTTCGCGGCGTTTCCTAAGAAAGATGCGTTCCCGCATACCGGCTGATTGCTTTCAGCGTCTTCACTGCTTTTTCCCTGATCTGTGCATGACAAGCATAATCCTTTGTCTTCCAGCACAGGCTGCCTCACCTCTCGCGACTCGGAGCAGTTCTCCCTGGTTAGTTCACTAGCTTTCCTAGACGCCTTGAGCTCAGCGAGCTCCAGCGCTAGCTGCTGGCGCTTTGCTTCTAATTCATCCAAGACGCACTTAATATCCTGTGCTTTCTCCTCGCACAGCGGCGCCTTTCCTCTATTCACTTTCGCAAGTTCGGCCTGAAAGTACGCTAAACGCGCCTTCGCTAATTCAACTCGGTACTTCACATCAAGTGAGGGCAGGCTTGGATAGCTCTCCATACCGCCTTCCGTACCCCTCAGCTGTCCTATCGGCTCGAACACAGGGACGTGAACAATGCGACCAAGGAAACTCACGGTTTCGATGCGTCGATCCGCATTGCCAGCTCCTTGGCGTCGGGGTCCACCGCCACTTTCCCCGGACGCTGCGATGAGCTGTCGCACGCCGCTGGTCCGCCGCCGGTGATCGTCGAGTTCCCGATGCGCTGCTTCCTTGACCGGACGCAGTCCCGCGTCGCTGGACTACTGCCGTGGTCCTTGCGTCCTTGCCGCCGTGTCTCCGCAGGTCCGTTCACGAACGCTGACCTGTCGCCTTGTCGTCACCTTTCTCCCTGCCTTGTCTTCTTCCTGCGCCGTCTTCCGATGGCCGCAGGATCCTGTCGACTGCGCCAGTAAAGTTTCACACAGGTTCTTCCGTCTTCCTTATTGCACCAGCGGTGCCCCGCCAGAGACGGGTTGGTTTCAACTCGAAGACTGAAGCTCTTCGCACCAGCGGTGCCCCGTCAGAGACGGTCTCTCGATGAATAGAGCCGCAGGGATGAAAAAGGCAATGACTGGAGATTTATATACAAATATGTACAATAGATACAAGTTAAGACACTTGAGACAAATTAACGGCACAAGGACAAACAACAAAAAGGTGGATCTGGCTAATCACTAGGGGGTTCTGCGCTAAGGTCAGATGCAACGCATCTTCGGCAACGCCGAGAGGGGCCTCCCCTAGTGATTAGCCAGATCCACCTTTTTGTTGTTTGTCCTTGTGCCGTTAATTTGTCTCAAGTGTCTTAACTTGTATCTATTGTACATATTTGTATATAAATCTCCAGTCATTGCCTTTTTCATCCCTGCGGCTCTATTCATCGAGAGACCGTCTCTGACGGGGCACCGCTGGTGCGAAGAGCTTCAGTCTTCGAGTTGAGACCAACCCGTCTCTGGCGGGGCACCGCTGGTGCAATAAGGAAGACGGAAGAACCTGTGTGAAACTTTACTGGTGCAGTACATACTTGACTGCCTAACAAAAAAAGAACAGCTACTTCTAGCCTTTCCACATTCCACAGCCAGCCTATGCCTAGCGCATGTCAGCAAATTTCTGGGCACGGGTGCCTTTACGAAAAGGGTATTGTCTAATTACAAATTAAGTTAATTTATCCCAACTTAACAAATGCAGTAACCTACAGGAGAAAGCAGGAACCACATAAAGTGCCAAAAACTGAGGGCGGCCTCATGGGCTTTGAGTGTGTGAGCGGAAGACCACATCTACTAATGAATGCATCATTGCTCCTTTCTTTTTTGTAGCATCGACATGACGCGGCATAGTCACGCTGCATAGAATGGAGAAGTGAGACAAAGGGCAAATACGATTAGCGCAGTGAGTGATAGAGCCGCGATTAACCTAGTGCTCAGCCATGCGGTCTATCGTTATAGGGCTCCATGCGACCCAGTTGCACTACTTTAGTACGTCTCGACCGTGGTGATGTGAGAGCTGAGGCAGTGAGAAGAATTGTGTACGTAGGTGACATCACTGATGCGGCGAACAACTTCTTAAGGGCCAAAGTATCTGAACAGCATCGTTTCAGAAATTTCAAGACCACGAACAGCTGTCGAAACCGAAAGAAAGTCCTCGGGCGCGCCACCCATGAATCTTGATCTGAGGTTATACCCAGTGGCGTCAGTCCCCTGTTGCCGGTGAATACGTAGCCGTGTTAGTTGCCGCGCTCTCTCAGCACGCTGAACAAAGTTGTCGACATCGAGGTTAGTGCCAGTGGGACAGCAGGGATCAAAGAGAAACTGCGTCGAACAAAATAGTCACCTGACGACCGAATATAAGCGGAAAAGGGACACTTTTGTCGTCTCCTTAAGGGTGGTGTTGTACGCAAACGTGTCTTATGGAAGAATTTAATCCCCTGTTCTGTGTTCGACATCAACATACATAGAAAGCGCACCGCTCAGTGTATGGTTGACTCACTATAGTACACCATTTGTCTGCGGGTGATACGCCGTCAGACGTCGATAGCTGATGTGAGTCACAGTCATCATGGACTTGGTAAATCGTGCCGTGAAAGCTTTCTCACAGTCAGTGATGACAATGGTGAGAGCGTCATGAAGTAAGACAATGTTGTGGACGCAAACATGCGCTACTTCAGTAGCTGTGCCTTTTACAATGGACGTCGTCTCAGCGTAGAGTGCTGGAAGTCGGTCGGTACGACTATACAAAATTTTTCCAGGCGACGACTTCGGGAAAGTAGGTCCAAGCTTACTTGGTCAGAAGCGGTTTTCGGGTGGGTGGACGGGGTGAAGAAATGCAGCAGGTTTCAATAGCGGAGACTTTGGACGTTGGAACCATAAATATATATAAATAAGAAAAATAGATACTGCCGCGACTGGCATTCGAACCAGTGGCGGCGCTAGTAGATAGATCAGCTTCGCTGGCCGCTGCACGAGAGTACCAAGCTATCGCCACAGTCGATCAGGTACGTGCTAAACTTCAACACACTTTCGTGCTGTGCATTGCATATCGTCGTCTTCATCACCTAATACTACTATCGACCTAATATCGTCGCCAGATGTGCCGAGGAGCCAGCAGAGCAAAAAAATGAGCCTGCAGAGACTGAGAACGCAAGGCTAAAGCCGCACTCTATCACACCTCGCGCTAAATTGCAACACACTCGCAATGTGCATTGCACATCGTCGTCTTTTCTACTATTACTGTTATCGGATTAACATACAGATTTTCGTGCACTCTACATTGCACATCGTCGTCTTCTTCAAATAATACTGCTATTCAATTATCGTCGAAACCCGTGCCAACGACCCAGCAAAGCTGAACAATGTGTCTACAAAGCCAGATACACAGACAGAGCAGCACTCAACTTGCGCATTAAAGAGAATCGTAATCATCTATAAATTTTTTTCAGTCTCAACTTCATTCAAATCTGTTTGTCGGGATCAAGCTGCCAAACTTGTGCTGAGGAGATTAATACCTTAACCACCGAGCAACTCCATGGGTTTTTATGACCTTGGCCCTAACAAGTCGTTTAGACTGTAACAAGTGGAGGCGGGCTAATTGGTGGTTGACAAAGGAGTGCATATTGCAAACGCACAAAACGACGCAGGAGGAAGAGAGGACATCCGCGTCTTGTCCTGTGGTTTCCTCTCTTCGTCCTGCGTCGTTTTGCGCGGTTGCAATATGCACTCCTTTGTAGTTTAGACTGCCATTATCAAATTCACCATACTGGCCTTTTAGTTAAGACAGGTTGTCATTTATACACGTGCTGCGCGGTTCTTTTAAGCTGCATGCCCTCACCAGGAACTTATGGATGCGAGTTGGAGAGAGTTTGCTCTAAATGCTTTTATTAACGGCAAGAGGCCATATCAACCTCCCTTTTTCGTCTGCACAACGGGTGCTAAATATTAAGTTTATATTTGGCCCGAGAGCGCATTTGCGAAGTCGTTTACTCACTAAGCATTTTGTGCTTTACGAGCGTTTGCTCAGGCTGAATTTTAGTACTAGCTAGGAGGAGACGTACAAGTAGCGAGCAACTGTTTTGGACGTGCAGGCACATTGTTTCTTGATCAAGAGACACCAAATCCATTTTCCCCGGTAGGTGCAGTTCGGCCAGCCTAAAGTTGCAGGATTGAACAATTCTTTTACATGAGAGGCAAATTCAATGGGGAAATTTGCAATCCCGAGAAAACAGAACTTGGAGTACTTTCTTATTCGAAGCAAATATCAGGCCACTCAATGATAACGCGAGCCATTTTCTTTTCGCTTAAAGCTCTAATTGACCAGGGAGAACTTTCTTAGTCATGTTGATAGAGCATTTTTCGTACAGTGCGAACTTTTCCTCAGTTTTAATGCTCGGCGTTTCGTTTCGAACTTCCTCTTGGCTGAGAGACAGATGTGCAAGCGAAATGAAGTATATTATAAATGGAGGATGATTTTAACGTGTTCTATTTGCTAAATGTCTTATGAGCACTATATATTTATTTAATTTTACACGCAATTGTTTTGTGAGTCTGAATCGTTAGCAAATCGGGCTGAAGCCGGAGCTATTTATCGAAAGCCCAAAGCCCTCGCATAGCATGACTTCTGCGCCCACAGAGTTCATACAAGACGCTTAAAACCGCAGCATACGTGTATATTTGGTACCCTTGGAGTAGGGTACATAATTTGTTGGGGTGCTAAAGGTAAATTTTTATCAGTCTGGCCGGACTGCCAGAACATAAAAAAAAACTTGCACGCCACTGCCGAAAATAATACCGAGATGCGTAACAATACACATTTCATACTTAGCGAGCAACGTTGCGGTTGCGACGCAAGTAGTGTGGCAGAAAAAGGGTATCGCTCCACCGCGTACCACTTGTATATTTCGAAGCCTCAGGGATGATTGTGACGAAAATAATGAACGTTATAAGACGACGTGCTTGGCGTTGCAAATAAGATAGGCAGGCGTTCAGTTTTTATTGAACCCGCTTATAACTTTTACTGGCAGTAAACTACACTTTGGGTTTAGATTCAGTAAGTGCGAATAGGCGTGGCAGCAGTGTATCGCTCCACTGCATTTCTTTTTTACTCTTCGAGGTGTCCTTAATGGGCTGGATGGAAACGAAAACGGAGTGCAGGGCATTGCCAGTCGCGGTCTTTGAACCTTCTTACAACGATAGACTCCTGGCGGTATGTTGGACGTACGGCAAAGTGCTCTTCGGGCGCGGACTAGGCAGCGCAAAGAGGCTCGCTAGCTTTGGCGGAGTTGCACGCTATGTATGAAACCGAGTATAATGGATTTATATATGTGTTACCTCTTCGAGATCTAGCGGACTCAGTTCATGTTCTGTGCAGGGATGGCCTCTCTTGGCAAAGTCTATAATCTAGAGTACCTATTCAGCAGCTTTTCTATGCCGGAGTATGGCGCGTAAAAAGCGTAGATGAAACGCGAAGAGGCTTTTCTTAGACATTGCTGTCAGTCACCTTATTTAATTAAGCAAACAGCTACGGGTTCACACAAGGGAATGGGAAGTATCTATCGAGAAACTCAAAGGAGCTCTGAGAGGGAGAAACACGTTGTGAAGAGTGAACAAAATTTGGTTCAGCCGGCGCTTGTGCAAAACGTAGAGAAAAAAAATGGAGAGGAGATTAATGCTCCGCCTTAAGGATACGACATGATAGTGTTATGGGTTAATTATCATATATGCAGAAGAACACTCTCTACGTTCATAGATCCCTGGGAGCGCTCATATCCCTCCCGGAGCAGTGCTGCGGCGGTTAAGCGATGCGCCAACGCCATACGATGGCAGGTGCTCCTAGCGGTGGGCATTGTGCGGCCGAGGTTGCTCTTCTCGAGCGACCAATCATTAATTTAACTTCCACCTGCTACGGTGGCCAAGTTGGGACGACGCGACGTGACCATGGTGGCTACCTTCCTCCGAAGTTGCCCTCTGGGCACCACCTGCCAGGGTCATGGACGTTATTTTTTTTTCCGGACTTTCCGGACTTTCTGGAGCATGCGGCCTTTAGGCTGTCACGTGAAAACATAGCCTTTATCTGAATTCTTGCTCCAGTCTCCTAAATCCACGAAGTACTGTGGTGAGCAGCCTTGTCTAGAGCGCTCGGGCGGTGCACTTCCTTGCAAACAAATCCAGATTTTGTGGCAGCCCCTAGGGTCCAGCTGCAACGCTTGCACGGAAGTAGCGCCAGATAGCCTCGTAAACAAAGCAGGCACGAAAACTTTGACCTGTAATGAGGGGCTGCTCTCTAATTTCGGTTTTTGTTACCAAGTGCGCACTGCTCAAGCGCTCTAGACAAGGCTGCTCACCACTGTACATGTGTTATTAGGTCCCTGCACTACAATACACTGACCGGAGCTCAGGAGGTTTAGTGGGCAACCTCTCCAACGAACAGGAAGCGGCCCTCTTCAAGTTTTGCGCCCACGTGCCCGTACTACTGTTTTCTCCAATTCATTTTATTGCCGAGTAGCAGCTGACTGGAACGGCCTTCCCCACGATATCGCTGCCATCACCTGCCCTAGAACATTTGTTGAGGATTTGCGGGGTCGCAGCGTAGCACGAGAGCAAGATGATCAGCGTGGCAGGCTTCTAGTTCCGAACAGCCCGTGCCGGGCGTGCGCTCCGAGCACGCGCTGTCGATCTTTATTTTCTCTATCGCGGGAACGCCGATCTCAGCGCCTGCGCTTTATAGCGTCGCCGGGCGCTATAGGGCCCCCCGCCTAGACGGAACGTCGAAATGTACGCGCCGATGGGGCAGAGATGGAGTAGCCACGGCAGGCAAGCAGGCAGCTAGAGTAACAGTGTCCCCACGGGGTCGCTACAAGGTCCGGTAAGTTCAGGTCAGGGGCCGGGAAGAGCAGTCGGGTGGAGGGCGCGGGCTCAGGTGGACGTGCCTGGCTGCTGCGCAACGGGCGAATGATGCAGGGTGCCGAGCTGACAATGGACATGGGGGCAGGGGAGGCCATGGTCGGGCCGTCACCGACTGTAGTGCTGCCCGCTGAAACAAGTGTCATCGGTGTTGGAACGTTGCGGCTGATGTCCATGGGGATCTGACGCGCCGTGTACGCGGTCACAAGCACAGGAGGGGCCGAAACAGCTCCATGGACTGACAGCAGCTGTGGTGTGACCGTCGACACAACTGTGACAGCTGTGAAGATGCCGGAGAAAGTTGCTGGGCTCAATGCCAGGTACTTGGGTGAAGCGAGAGTGACAGTCCGGAGCGACTGGCCAGTGCTGATGCACGTGTGGGCACGGTCGGCTGTGGGTGGCTGCAAGAAGGTTGTGGCAGTTACAGGCCGTACAGCTGAGACTGCTACATCAGACGGCTGGCTGACAGAAAGGGACACAGCTGGTGGATGGACAGGTGCCACACTACTCGGTGGGTGTAGCTCTACCATTCGTTGCTGAAGGTGGCTCAAGTCAGGCACCAAAGCAGACGCTTGCAGCGACAGTGCGAAGCTGCCAGGGTCAGACTCCAAGAAGCGGTTGACAGTACTGAGGACTTGGGGTGGGGCCTCTTGGGCAGGCGGTGTGGCCGAGTGGGTAGTGGGGCTGGTATCTGACAGATGCTGCGGTGCCGGCAATCTCACTTCGCCCTTAGCACGATCGTTCAGGCCAGTGACTGACGGCTTTGGCGGAATGAGCGATGAGGCGGCAGGGGATCTTTCGGCTGGCAGCGATGCTACGCAGTAGGGTACAGAAGTTGGCGGAATGGGGCACTCGTCGAGGAAGAGCTCGACTGACCGCGGCACTTTTGCAGATGATAAAAGTTGCTCACCGAGCTGTGCCGAAGACGCTGTATCGTCCTTATTGGAGGCGATATGGCCGAAGGCGCTGAACAGGGTGGCGCGAGACGCATGTGTCGCTGAATTCGCTGACGTGGCAAACCGCGGTGGGCCAGGCACCTCAACGAGCTGCTGAGGGAATGACTGCGGACTTGGGGCCGTGGAGTCGTCGCACAGTGCTGCTAGCGTGTCCGGAGTAGCAGGATGGGCTGTCGGAAGCAATGTGGCAGCGTCTGGTGCGGTCGATGCTAAAGCAGCCGAGCCGGAGACGCTGGACTGGCGTGGCGGCGAGGCGGCGAGGGGCTGCTGAGGCGGGCGGGATTCTGATGAAGGCTGAGTGGGCACGAGCGAAGACGATGCAGGGCCACAGGCTGGCGGCGGCGAAAACGGGTCCGCTGCGTCGTATAGCGGCGGCGGAACTTAGTAGGCACCGAAGGCAGCCAAGGCGGCCGCACGCAGCTCATCGTATGGCCGGCAGCCCAAGGCAGAGTAGGTGAGCCGACGCAGGAGGTCGGGCGGGAGGATGTCGCAGAGGACTGCGTGTTTAAACGGCTGGATGGTAATGCCGTTCAGGTACATCGCAGCCTCCAGTTGGGCGAACCACCCGCCGACGCCTGCAGGTCGGAACACTGGGAGCGGCGGGTCGAAACTTGTGTCCTGCCAGTACGCCATGCTAGGACGCTGCTGGGATAGAAGGCACGGTTCGCCGGGTCACCACTGTTGAGGATTTGCGGGGCCGCAGCGTAGCACCAGAGCAAGATGACCAGCGTGGCAGGCTTCTAGTTCCGAACAGCCCGTGCCGGGCGTGCTCTCCGAGCACGCGCTGTCGATCTTTATTTTTTTTCTATCGCCGGGCGCTATACATTCATGACTGCTGTGAACGTCTGTACTTCGTAAAAACACATCCATTATGCAACACCCCGCAAGGGGTCTTTAAGGAAATTAAAGTCATGTCAGGTGATGTGAAGCGTTCAAAAGGGGGTAGAAAGTAGGTGGGAGGTGGTTGGGTGGCCACACTATGAGATAGAAAGCTTTCCTTGCTCTTTTTGAAGACAAACAAAATATACCTAGTGGCAGTGTGAGTGACCCGCGCTGTTCGGTATGCCGTGATAACCGTCTAATTGTTGTAAATGAACCCAAAGTTCAAATTTCGAACCAAAATGCTATATCACCTTGAAGTCTGATGTCTGAACCCCACCCGCTCCTTCTGTGATTGTTAGTGTGAACTCCCAATTACCCAGCATGAAGTTACCCGTCGATTCGCCCTACGGCAAATCAATCTAAGGCTGGTTTATTTTTATTCATAGGTTTTGACGTTCTAGTACCAAATTGTTAGCCACATTCTGGAGCCATCATACTTTCTACAGACAACCGTCAGTAGTAGGTAGAGCCATGAGGAGTATTTTTTTTGGCTGCGATTCTGTTTTGTTTTGTTTTCTATGGCATATCGTGCTTTTAATCTAACCTTCGGACGTGTTCCTCAGTCGGTGGGCTTCCGCAAATATTTGTCTACGCCGGAAAGAGTACCACGGCGACGAACTCTGTCCACCACCATTCAAAGAGCAAAGAAGATTGAGGATAAGGAAGCTGGCTGACCAGGAACCAACACAAAACAAAGAAGACGTAAGGCATGGCGGCACACGCGACTTGACAGGGGCTCGGAAAGGAACACAAAAAGGACAAAGTGAAAAAAGTGGAAAGTAGGTTAAAGATCAAAGACCAAGATTAATTAATTAGCGTTTCCTGGACCAGTGACTTGGTGGCAATCTTATTCTCTTTTTTGTGCTACGGAGACACTCCCAAGATGCTCTCATCATTGATGAAACAACAGAGCTTCCTCTTCTGATGCCCTTCCGCCCTTTCTAGGGGGCACTTTCGCTGAGTTCTTCTAGGAAAGAGACGCGCATGTCTTTGATTAGGCCAGCCAATTAATCAGCTGTAATTACGAAAGCGGCATCACGCTCGGCTGCGTCAAGGCTCTTGTTCGATCTTGCCCCAAACCTTGGCTCGGTGAAAGATATGAACCACGAGGCGGCCTATACGGATTACCAAACGCGGCGACTCGTAAAAACGCTGCCTGTGTGCTTTGTGTGCTCCTAGCTGCCATGGCCTTTCACATGACAGCTTCCGCAGCTACAGGCCCCTTTCTCCTTTGCTATGCTCAAGCTGCTGATCGCTTTGCGTGTATTTGTCAAAGCTGAAAGAAATAAGCCCGAGCGGTAGGGAAGATAAGAAATAGGATTCGGCGTCGCTGCTTCTAGCGCGGACGCAATTGCCCGTAGCTCCTGAACTTATAGCGAAAAATGAAAACACACAACTCTCGAACGATAAGCGCCTCAAAGAAAATTTTTTTCAAGCTGCAGATTGTTTCCGCGATAGAAGTCATGATTTTATGCTACTGGCTGTTGCATATAGTCGAATGGAAAGGAATAAAAAAAACGAGAGAATTGATAATGAGGAACCTAATGCAACGAGGCACTTGTGGAAGCTTTTGCCTCGTTGCAAAACGAGATTTTTGCGCAAATTAGAGGCACGTGCCTTGCCGCCATTGTTTTTTTTTTATAATGGCTTTTCTTATGAATAGCAACACCCGTGCAACAGTGCATGAAATCTGGAATGCATTGAGAAGTTCACAAACGAAAGACAAAAAGAAACTTCGCATTGCATTGTTTTGCAGCGCTTACATTGATAGCTGGTTGATTTGAGATTATTTTCTGTTGAAATTGTTCTCTAAGCATCTTTGACGAGGACACACGAATGGTATCGTAATGTACCCATTAAGCCTCTTTCCGTTGCCCATGCGGCCAGGATCTCCACGGGTGGAGATTGCATGAATTTTGACCTTGTTTGACCTTGACACATTAGGTACTCAGCGATTATTGCGCGCTGAGCTTGCTTCCGTTGTATAGAGAATAACGATATCGCAGTGTCTGGAGAGATGAAAGAAACTCAGACAGAGAAGAGAATTACGTTCTGTATGAACGGGATGGAAGCCCGCATTGTATGCATGCAATAACGGTTTTACCAGCAACTGGAATAGAGAGCCAAGCTGTGTATACTTTCAGGAGCAAACGTCATGGACAAGGTAAAACATTTTCAGCTAGAGGAAAGAAGCGGAAGAGCCTTTGAGAAGGGAAATTCCACGGAAAACTGGATACAAGGTGCAGTGATGGAGCACTGCATTGCTTTCGTCCGTGCGTGTGAGCCTAATCTTGTCTTAGTTTACCTTCATACATTTCTGTTTTCCGTACAGATTATTTTTCACATATGTGCGCACCTCTCACCGTGTCTGCTAGCCCTAAAGCACAAACGGCAGAACAAAGAGATTGGGACGACGTCTCTGTGGGGAGCTTTCAAACTTCGATGTTAGAGCTGGGCGTACGGTCAACTGCGCTAATGGAAAAAGAAAAGCTTTATGCGTGGTTTCACGCTTCTGTGAACCAATATTTGCAATCCGCGCCGGCTTTTCGATGAGCACAAGCAAGAAGCGGTACACGTGTGTTATATGTGGGGTCCTTTATGCAGCGGCATTGCTCACTCCTTGTCTTGCGAAACGACAGGGTTTAGCCTCGTGAAAATTGCAGTATGCACGCACGCACGCACGCACGCCCACAAATATTTCAACACAACGCGGACACACGCGCACGCAGGCGCGAGCGCGCACTTATTAACACGCCCTTGAGGCAACTCCCGGCCGATTTCCTCAATGTGTCTCGCCAGCGTGTCGCTCTAACTCTTAGCAAAGATTTGACTTAGTAAAGAATGACGCCGCTCGTGCTGTTTTATGGAGTGTTTTGTCCTGTAATTAAATGTGGGAAAAGGTTCTTGCACCATCGTCGTGGTATCGTCCACGTAATGACAAAACTCTCGCCTCAAAAAAGATGCACCGATGAGGGAGACTGCCGTGGTGGGGTTCGGATTTAATTCAATATTGCAAACAATGATGACACCGCTGCTTCGTATTCACTGAGACGCACGCTTAGGCTATTCGCGTGACATATAGATAATTAGAGGTCTAAAGCCTTGTTGCAGTTCCAGAGCGAAATTGGATGAAAGAGCACGTTTTTGTTTGTCCTCATGTGATGACTAAGGGGGTCGGCGCGGACGTGTAGACAGCATGAAAGCAAAAGAGGTCAATATTTGATTTCAGTGCTTGTTTTGATAGTTTTTCTCGTTGTACCGGCAGCAGGAAGCCAAAATTTTAACATCTGCGATTAACGGACAGCAACGAGACTACTGAAGGCATAAAGACGACGTGTCAACTATCTTGAGCTAACTGTCTTACGCTAGTTGATTTTGCTTAAACTCACTACTTGACGAAAGCAGAGGGATGTGGTGTGGCTGCAGGCTTTTTAGATTTTAAATCGAATTAAAATTTGCACATAAACTCAAATGTAATCGAATCAACCGGAATTGAATTCATTGGTTGAAATGATTCGCTTTTGAGAGATTTCAGAAACGCAGAAAGTTTCAAAGATGGTACGCATTGCACCAAAAAAGCCATTGCGACGAAGGTTACAGAAAAAATTTTTACTCTGAACATTTCTTCCATATTCAGAGACCATGGCGTAAAATTGGGAACGAACAAAGCAATATGCTGACCCATGCGTATAGTGAAAGCTATTTTGCTCGCCATGCTAAATACCAGCGCGGAAACACTGCTATGTTTTAAATGTTGCATATTCACTAGCCTCACGAGGAAGTTTCAAATTATGTTTGAGTTGATGTTAACATATAAGACACATTCAAGCTGAAAGTCCTGCTGCAAATAACACAAATATTTAGATTGCTTTAGGCGCCCAATAACTGAAACTGAACCGTACAGGTTCGCAAGGTTCAGAAGTACAGTAGTTCTTTATTGATTAAATAATTTCATAGAAGTAAAAAAAGCGGCTACAGATTCGACTAGGGTAGCACTAACAATACTCTTTCAAGTTGATTTCAAATGTTCTTGTAGCTGTTTAAACAATCGTTTCCCGTCAGCTCGAATGGCGTCTATGATTCTTGTGAAGAACTAATCATCGCGCATCCTTTTTTATGCATTATAAAATGGCTTTATTTTAAGATTAAATCTGGTGTGCTAGAGTAGGTTGGTGGATGTTTCTGTAAGAACCGCATAGAGCTTCAAAGCTTTATTTGCACCGGATTACGCAGCATGCACATGGGGCATTTCTTTTACTTCGTTAAACTGAACTTTAACAACTATGATCAGCTTGTGACACCAGCGTTTCTTACCAATTTAGGACCCGGCGAGAATTCAGGAGAGCCTAATGGGGAACTGTTCCTTTTCGTGGACGTGTAAACAAATTTGTTTCCAGAACCGTTCTTCCCTGCACGGTGGTGCAATTTACGGAGTTTTAGTGACATTTTTTCGGTCAGCCAAGATCAGTGTCGCGCCGCCATAAGTGGGGGCCTGGATTCATGCGAAATGACACCAAAAAATTGGCTGTGTTAGTGAACACATCATGGGATTACTAATAAATTTATTTCCGAGCTGCATTCAAAGGCAGCCTAAGAGGCGAGTCCCTCCGCATCCATATCTCTCCCACTGCCCTCCTCTCCAGACTGCCGCTCCATTCGACATTAAAATTGAAAATTGGTATATGAGGAAAAGAAATGGCGCATTAACTGCCTCACTTATCTCGGTAGACATTCGAATGGCGCCTTAAGGTAATGGATAAAGGAGGGAGTGAAAGAAGAAAGGAAGAAAGGGGTGCCGTCGTGGAGGTACCTCCGGAATAATTTTTGACCACCTGGCGATCTTCAACGTAAACTGACATTGCACAGCACACGGAATTCTCGCCAAGGACACCGACCTAAAGCCATTTCTTGGACACGCACAGGAATACGACTTGAGGGAAGACAAACTGCATAAAGAACTGTTCTCAGCCAAAATGGTGTAATATAGGATGGGTTCGCCACGTTTCTCTATTTTTCTTAACGCAGTTTTATCTCAGAGTCGAGACAACTGGGATTGAACACCTTAACAGAGACAGGAACATAGCAGAGCCACTCTTCTTGCAGTTTTTGCGCTACTGGCCAACCACTACCGCACCAGTCGAGGTCAAGAGGAAGCTAGAGTCACTCTACGAAGTGCGCTAAAAGCAGCGCGCCCGCAGACGCTCGAGCCAAGGAAGGCCCGTGGAGCATCTGCGGCGTCAACAATCGTGCGCTTCGCTGTCCGTTGCAGCGGAAGTGGAACACGGCAGACAGAGCCGTCACGCTCGTATCCCGGAACGTCGGCTCAGCTCCCCACAAATTGCCCGGCTACGCGCTCGGCCAGAAAAGTGGGTGGGCGGCAAGAAAATGAAACAAAAAAATAAGGCCTTTTGTTTGTCTTGTATCTATGACCCGCCGGTGGTGGCAGGAGCAAGAGCCCTGGTTTTCGCCCGGGCGGTCTACAGGGCGACCTGACCGTGCTCTCTCTGATTTAAGGTCTGAAGTTTTGCTGCGTCTACTACTTTCATTCGAAGCCTTCCTTCCTTTTCTATTTGCTTACTTTCCGTTTGCTTGTACTCATTTCCACGCGTTTATCTTTCGCTTTCCGGAGGACGCGATTAATTTTTACTACCACATGGAGAAGCATGTCAGTGTGTGTGTGTGTGTGCGCGCGTGCGTGTGCGTGTGTGCGCGTCTGTGTGCGTGTATATGCGTGTGTGTATGTGTGTGTGCGTGTGTGTGTGTGTGCGTGTGTGCGTGCGTGCGTGTGTGTGTGTGTGTGTGTGTGTGTGTGTGTGTGTGTGTGTGTGTGTGTGTGTGTGTGTGTGTGTGTGTGTGTGTGTGTGTGTGTGTGTGTATGCGTGCGCGTGCTTTCTTGGTCGGTGCTCATCGCCATTGTTTCCTGCGACAGTGACCGCTGTGCTTTCCTTGTTACACATCGCCGTTCATGTACGGATGAAGACCATTGTCAGCAGAGGGTCGCATTCGAGGCTGCCGCAAGAAATCAGGGAAGTGCGCGCCGCTCTAACACCATGAGGCTATGAGTGAGTGAACGGAAGCGCCAGAGTACGGGCGTGCACTGAGCCGTTGTTCAGAATGAACGTGTCTGGAAGTAAAACTGAATACAGAAGGAAAATAAATGGCATGGCCATAACATCGTCAAAAAGAAACGCCCGCAATGATGGGAAATGAAAAAAAACAATGCTTAGTTTAATGTTGCATTTAAAATTTCCTACGAGACAAATAATTCTCGTTTGCCTGGCGGTGAAATGGCAGTGCTAAACGTTCACATCTTTTCCATTTACCTAGCAACCATTCATTTATTTATTACTCATACTGCAAGTACGGTTAGGACCAAGAAGGGAGTGGTGTAACAAGAATAATATAAAGAACAAAAGGTCAACATAGTAAGAAAACGCAAGAGCCATCCAGTCGGCCCTAAGTTTAATCGCTTCTACGATGGCGCTGATCTGTTCGCGACAAACAAACATGCGTGGAAAATTTTAAACATTGAAATTTAAAACGCAACCCGTAAAATCCTCACGATAATTAACTGATTTGAAATTTTCTTCTTAGTTTTTTTTTTAACGAACTTACACTGGGCTCGCCTTGCTGTTTTCACTTAAGTTTGTTGAATACTTTGGTCATATATCACTTGCTTAACGGCGGTTTTGGCGACCGATCAGCGCATTCCCTTCGAGGCTTACTTCAAAATAAAGTTTCCTTGGAGCCATACCTTATTCTCACCACTGCGAAGCTCGGTCTTCTCTTATAAAGGAAATAGCTTCTTAATTCAGGAACCACTGGGATAGAGTATTTGAGTGGGGATTTTTAACCGGGGAGGATCTTCACGAGCATATATCCTCTATGCGTCATTGATGTTGCGGAGTAATTTCCAGCCCCAGTCGCAGCGAAAAATAGCAGTAACCGCATCTTTTCTATTTAGTGACTAATCTCCAAATGTCTGGAGGCAAGCCATAAAGCGTCCAGTACCTACCCTTGGCTTCGTTTCGAAAGGCGGAAGTCTGCAAGGATAACGATGACAATAGGGAGACGAAAAATTCTCAATGAAAGATTAACACACAACTATTTCGGACAGCAATATATTGACGGCGGGCTGGAGCACACACCCACTCGGCGTTTGCAACTGCTCATCAGCATAGAGTTAGAGCCCCGTGCACGGATGTGCGTGCGCGTTATGGGAGATATTGGCGAGTTCGCAGTATCCACGAGGGTAGAAGCAGCCGTGCAGGCGGCCTGGCTCCGTTAGAGGCCAAGGTCTCGCCCTTTTCCTATCTTTCTTCTTTGCATAGGCACATACGGCAAACAAAGATGCTTGATTTATGAGCAGGTGCGGTAATGAGGCTCGTGTGGGAGGCAAAACGAGCTGGATAAGAAAAAAGAGACTCATTATTTTTTTTCCTCGCGACAGGGGCACTTACCGGCGTACGCATTATCTTGTTTCCTCATCTAGCAGGTTCATGTTGTTATCGGGTAATAAACCTTCTTTTATGCAGCTCTCAATCATCAAAGAGACAAGCACATGCTTTTTTATGCACCAGACCTAATGTTAGATGTCCAGTATAACCGAGAACTCTTTTCCCGTTGTATCTGCTCTCACAAATATATTTGTTCACATACACAGCTCTTCTACTTTTTGCATACATTGTTCAAGCTCTTCAGCCTGCTTGCATTATGTAAAGGCAAGCCATTCAGAGAACAAGAGCCACTGGACAATACTCGTAGATACCATATATATTTTAAGACCAACAAGGAAAGCACTTTAGATACCGTATCTGGAGGCGATCGGTTGAGACTTGCAGCGGAGTCATTTTTTCTCTCGGCGTTAGGGATGAGCATTCAGTACAGTAGCCGCGTCAACCCAAAACACATTCTCCTATTTTTGTGCGCCTCAATTGCTTCCATTGGTTTTTTTTTCGCGTATAAAGTAACTGCGCCATGCAGGAAATTGATGTGGAAAGCTGTGGCTATTTTGCTTTCTCTCGCGTTCAGAGCTTCAGAACACTGGCTACGCCCGACACGGTTTCAACACCGCTCGTGTGAAACGATCTTGCCAAAATCGTACATTAGACAAAAACTTACTGTTTTCACCACCACTTTGCACGGAGCTGCGGTGTGGAACATTTGCTGAGGCGGCAGTGACATCGCAAATCATCTGCATAATCTTCAAAGATTATTGTTAGCAATCGGTTAATATGCATGTGTGGTTTCAAAACAAGGAAATTTATAAGCATGCAGTTTAAAGAAGCAACAGGAGCATGAGAGGTTGATGCAGAGTGTAAGGCAGGAAGGGAGGTGAGAAGACCTCCTGGTGCCCTTATCCAGAAACAAATGCTTGACCATGATTCGTCAAATACGGAATGTGGTCCGTTATGGCATGAGTTGAGTCTCAAAAGCTTTCAGCCTGCGAGTTTTCTCAGTATAGCCTCTTGCGATTTTTCATTAAAATTTTTGTTTATGCTCGCACCACTCAGGGTGCAATTCGCCAGCTAATCCTGGTACTTAACAAATGAAGCCGCTGATTCCACTTTGGCAGACAGACTTCTCTTTCCTGAAGCACATAAAACTTCCCCCCCCCCCCCCCCCCCCCCCCCGGACTTCCTTCCGTAAACACTGTGGCCTCTGTCTGTGCCTAACTCGAGGCAATATAGCGCATACGGCAAGCGCCGGCAGTGCGGGAAAAGAAAGGAACGATCGGTCCCTTCGGAAGTGGAGGCGGCCACCGTTCCCATTTGTCGCCCACGTAATCGGCCACAAATGGGAAAATGATTGAAGCTCGCATTGCGGTCATGGCTCGAGGTCTTTGGTCACAGATTACGCCCCGTCGGCGATCACTCTCTTGTGTGCTATCACAGGGGACTGGGAGGTACCCTCAGGGCTCGAACAGATTGATTCGAGCCACTGCATTACAAGGAGGAAAAAACGCTACCTATAAAGAGGGGATAGAAAGCTATTTACGATTTGCGCACATCTGTGAACCGTTGTGGCTAACAGAAGTGAAATTTAATGAAATGTTGAAAGATTACGACAGAACTAGAACAATATTTTTTTTGTTGCTTTGATTCTGTTTTACAGTACATATGCAAACCAAGCAGGAGTAGGAAAAAGGCCTCACAGAATACCTCACAGGCAGGCCCTTCTATGTTCCTTAACGTAAATACACTTTTACCAAAGACGTTCAGCATCGGTTTTACATACGAGGGGTGCTCAATAAAGATTTCCCTTGACTCACTTCTATTTATTGCAGGATGCTGTAACTGAGCATATGTAATGACTCAAGTACTATAGGTCACGTGATAATAGGCAACTCTCAAGTAATAATGGTCTTTATTTTATAGGTGTTGAAGTGGTGTAAGGTGTGATAATGGATGCAGTGGAATATAGAGCAGTCATCAAGTTCCTGTACTTGAAATTCCGTACTCGAAGGAAGACGCTCGATGAGATAAAAAGGTTTATGGGCAAGATTCCCCATCATAAGATGTAGTGAAGAACTGCCATCGTCAATTCAAATGTGGTCGGATTTCGGTGGAAACGGCTCCGATTGCAGCACAACCGCACTCCGCTATAGAAGAACACACCATCCAGCAAGCGGAGGCCGCCATTTTAGAAAATCGCCCCGTAACCGTTGGATACCTAGCCGAAAATGTCAAGATTAGTGTGGGGTCCGTGGAAAAAATAATTTAGGACCAACTTCCTCTGCGTAAGGTATCGGCTCACTGGTTTCTCCGGCTGCTCACGCCTTTCCAAAAGCCGGAACGAGTCGAATGCTCCCAGGCTCATTTGACCATGTGCCATGGAAACCAGGAGGGCGTTTTCAGCAGACTAATTATGGAGGGTGAAAGCTGGGCCCATCACTATGATCCGGAGACTAAAGTATAGTCGATGCAATGGAAGCACTTTGACTCACCGCCTCCAAAGAAGGCACGCGCCCAGCCCTCGGCGGGCAAGGTCATGCTCAAAGTCTTTTGGGACCAGCACGGAGTAGTCTTGATGGATTTCCTAGCAAATGGTGCCAGGTTACTGGGGCATACTATGCTTCACTGCTGCAGAAATTTCCGGAGGCCATCAAAAGCAGGAGACGTGCTATGCTCACCAAAGATGTCCACCTTCTGCAAGACAACGCCCCAGTTCTCAACTCACATGTTGCCCAGATGGAAGCACACTGCTGAGGCTTTCAAGTTCTACCGAATCCGCCTTATTCACCCGACCTCGCACCATCGTACTTTCAGCTCTTCCCCACAGTGAAGTCATATTTGAAGGGCAAGCGTTTTCCAGATGATGAGACTCTGATTTCTGAAGTCACAACGTGCCTTTTCGAGCAACCAGCCGACTTCTACAAGCGAGGTGTTTACAGTTGCATAAAAAAACGGGAAAAATGTGTGTCCTTGGGTGGCACCTATGTAGAGAAGGACTAATAAATCTGCAAAGTTTCGTTGCTCTCCGTACACAGGAAGTGGGTCAGGGGAAATCTTTATTGAACGCCCCTCGTAAATGTCTTTAGTGCAGAACATGGAGTGCTCTGAAAGGGGAACAGCGCGGTGCCAAAATAAAGACCGTATATGTGGACAGTGGTTGTGCACGCTGTTCCAAGCGGGGAACATTCCCTAAAAAGTAAGCGTTATGCAGTAAAATTTAAATTTTCGTGACTGAAGAGGAAGTATTCAGAGTAGATTAAATGCGAGGTCATGATAAACCCACAACATACTTCTGCTTTTACTTTCTTTCAATTTTTGACTCCTTTGTTTCACATTTGGTGTGGATAGTGAAGCAACAGGTCGTAGCTGAGGTAAAAATCATAATGAGTCAACTTACCGCTGCCCAGAGTTGCACTTTTATTCCTTCTATTTAAGAGCTGGTATCTTACAGATAAGAGCAATTAGGCTACGACGAGAAAGGCAAAAATATTTTAATCTGGATGGCTGCGTAGGGCTGAGAGTGGCAGGGTTGTGAGAAAAAAAAAGGCAACACAGCTGCCGATGCAGCTAAGTAGAAATGTTTAGAGATGCCATTTAAAGGAACTGCCCTCTCTCGGAAATGGCATGCAAAATAAATTTTTAAAATTTAGTATGAAAGGCTCAAAAAAAAAAAGAAAAATTAAAATGCTATCCCATGCATTTCGTGCATGAAAACGGTGGATGCTTTCTTGTACTCGATGTTTTTTGTTCATGTATTCGCCTTGCATCGCGGGAGCAGTATCTGAGTCTGTCTGGTTTCAGCTCTTTTGTGTTTTTATGTTTTATTGCATTGCGGAAGCAATTTCTGAGTCTATGTCTTGTTCGAGCTCTTTTTTTGTGTGTGCGTTTTATTCACTGCTGATCATGTACTTCACACTCCGACTGCCCAGCCATGCACACAAGCGATAACGCTTACGCGGGCTGGAGCAGGTACTTGCGAATTGAAGTGAATAAAAGATATTATATTATATTATATTATATTATATTATATTATATTATATTATATTATATTATATTATATTATATTATATTATATTATATTATATTATATTATATTATATTATATTATATTATATTATATTGTCACGTGCTGCGCATGGGCGCTGAGGAACAAAGAAGACGTGCGGCGGCTGGAAGAAGAGAAAGTCCAGTATCCTGCCGCCGGCGCACCAAGCTCTTCTCGACCTGCCTTGTACATAGTATTTTGTAAATAGAACCTGTAACAGTGTGGTGGAGGTGCTGGGTCGATCACCACGGACCCCTCTCGCAACCGCTGCAGCCGAAGAATCGCCGGATTGCCACCGTTGTATTTGCTCACCCGCTTGTAATTGGTGAGCCAATCATCCACGTCTTCGCCAGCCTTCCCGGAAAACGTCCGCGGCTCACGGTAGTGCTGCCAAGCGGGCGTTGCTGCGCCGGTCGGACGTGCGTCGGCTTCCTTGGGCATTTGCACGGGCAACGGTGGTTACAGGTTCTGTTACAGGTTACAGGTTCTGTTACAGGTTCTATTTACAAAATACTATGTACAAGGCAGGTCGAGAAGAGCTTGGTGCGCCGGCGGCAGGATACTGGACTTTCTCTTCTTCCAGCCGCCGCACGTCTTCTTTGTTCCTCAGCGCCCATGCGCAGCACGTGACAATATTATATTATATTATATTATATTATATTATATTATATTATATTATATTATATTATATTATATTATATTATATTATATTATATTATATTATATTATATTATATTATATTATATTATATTATATTATATTATATTATATTATATTATAAAGTACGTTTACCGGCTGTGCGCCCAGAAAACAAAAAAAAAAGATGACCACAATCGCTGCTGCTCACATCAAACTTTACTTTGGTGGGCCACAAATGAATGCCGGGAGAAAGGCACAAATGCTGGAGAACTTGGACGGAAACTATTTGAAGGTCGAGCAGACAAGAAAGCTCGGCTCCTATCGCCCCCGCTGTGACAGCGGCGGCGCCAGCGCCATGCCACCCAAGCCCCTACTAAACAGGGGTTTAGGTGATGACGAAACATTTCAGCGTTGTTGCAGGGCTGGGTGCGGGCACGCGACTCCCTGTCTGAAGCGGTACGGCATCGCCCCTCAACTGTCATCGATTTCCATCTTCCTATGTCTACGCTTCTGACGCAATGCCTTCCTGTTCGTTTCTGACGCGTGCATCCGACTTGATTTTGATTGATTACATTTGTCGGTCCGAAACCTGGGCCTGAATAAACTGAAACTCAGGCGATGTTCATATTTTTAAGGGGAGAAAGAAAGCGACGCTAATTTGAAGCATAGAGACGAAGGAGACAGGAGTCAACACTGGTTCAAGAGGAGATGGATTTGCGGAACAATCAAAACTAAGAGCACGAACTGTCGGCAAAGTTGGTTTTGCACGATTGGCGGGAAGCAGTGCAACGACGCTCCACGTAAGAAGGCGGAAGGTGGAGTGAACGTTGTTTCTCGGCTCCGGACGACCTAGCAAGTTTGTGTATGCGCGTCAACAACCTTGGGAAAACAATCCCCGAGTGCACAAAAAAAAAAAAAACAGGAACAAAAATTTCTGAAGAGTAAAAAAAAAAAATCTTGTGTATTCGATTCCTCTCCCATGTAACAGTTTTTATATTGGCCAGACGGGTCAGTGCAGGCTCAGGCAGCACCTCAAAAATGCTGGTAATACAGATTCTCATAACCGAAGCATCCAAAATCGTTATGGCAAATGCATCCCGCAGTTTGAAAATTGTTGAGTTGTTCAAGAACGTAACATCATCTGTTTCAGGAAATATTTGAGGCTAATGAGATCAGGAAGTAGGATGATAGCTGAATAAGTGCTCTGGTAATATCTTAATACGGAGAAGAATTCTGTTTTTTGAACTGCACGGCTTAGCTGTTGCTGTCTTGCAGGGTGCCTGGGGCATGAGTGGGCTCCTTGCGGTGGTAATCATTGATGTTTTGGTCGCCTTATGTGTATTCATCTGCGCAGCGTGCCAAAGAGATGCCACTTCTTAGTTCAGCGCTGTGTTTTGTCCGTTTGTACCGTTCCCTCTGGCCTCTTCCTAGGCCGTGTGCCGTAGCGCTGCTTCATGTCAATAGTGAAAGCTAAGTCACCTATGCGGCCCGTAATACTGGGAAGAAGAGCCAGAAAATTCTGGAGCAATTCGTTGATGCCGATGAGGATTGGAATGCGTGTCGTCTCGTGCGGCTTTCAAAACATGTAGGGAATATTGATACAGCCTAGTTGTTCGATGCTTTTAAGGAAAAAACTTCTGGTTTCTTGGCCGAGCGCTGAGATTTTTGAGTATACTATTAGTATTGGATTCGTCTGTCATTTTTTCAACGCTTCGGAACCTAAATGTCTCAAGACTCCAAACAAATATCGCTCTTCTGTAAACGAGGACTACCACCTTAAACGCTGAATAAAAGCTATAAGTTCATTATATTCATGGTAAGCGTAGTTTGGTTTAGTTTCTGGGGGGCTTAACATTCCGAAGGGGCTTACGCTATGAGGGACGCTGTAGGGAAAGGCGCCGGAATTTTCAACCACCTGGGGCTCTTTAACGTGCCCTGAAATCGTACATTACACGGGCTGCTATAATTTCGCTGTAACAAAATTCGACCACCGAGGCCAGGATCGAACCCGCGACTTTCGGGTCAGCAGCCGAGCACCGTAACCACTGAACCACCGCGGCGGCCCTTCTAAGTGCAGTTACACTGCTCACCATCTCCCAAACACTTCTTGTTTGATGCCCTTATATGCCACTGTGGATGTGCTTCCCAGGCATGCTTCCTTTATGCATAGCCTTATATCTTTAGATGCATTTGTAAGCCGCTTTTGTCACATAGTAACGTTCGGTCGAAGGTGGAAAGAAGTTGGCCCATAATGAACACAAGGCCAACTGAATGTGGCTTTTTTCACATGTGTTCTCCTTTGCAGTTTTCTGATCCCAGACGACTACTTCCGTTGCACAGCGAGAGTGTGTAAAAAATCTCTGCATCATGTGTCTATGTCGTGAGGGAAGCTTTTTCTTTTCGCGGGCAGTTTTGCTTTGGTCTTCTAATAATAACTTTTTAATAGGATAAGGGGTGGTAAACAGACGCCTATTGCTTCCAGTGTAGGAAAAAGTATGTTGTGATTTATGGTGTAAAAACCTTTCGTTAGATGAATAAAACCTACCCAGCGTAAAGCCCTTCATCTATCGATGAAGTCTTCCTTTTTACCCTTGATATTCCTTTCATATAATATTTCTTTTACAGAAAGCGTTGACAAGCAGAAACCTGCCTTAAATAAAGGTAGACGTGACGACACTCTTCGCAAATTCTTGTAACTGCGCCTGTGGCGCGAATTCTTCACTAGCCGTAGTTCATTCATCGCTTTCTCGTACAAAGCTATTTCGTCATGAATGGCCGAGTTCCTTCGAAATGCGTAAGGAAAGATGCCCGGAGAGTGTATCCATGGAATGCGAAGAGTTTCATAACCAAACCAGCGCAAAGCACACGAGGGGCATAAATACGAGACACAAGCACAAATGCCGAGTTTCGCCTTATATTTTGCAAACACAGCTCGCGTATAGCTGCGGACGTAGCAAGCTAAAAACCACAAGCTCTGAACGGTATAGACGCCAGGAATTCGCGCCTTTGATTGGCCAAAGCGCCGCGCCGAACAGAGGTCAGAAAAGTGACGTAACCGTTCTCAGTATCGTGTGCCTGTAGCTGTGGAAGGATATCGAAACTTTTATTTCCGATTTTCGCTGACAATCAGACATCTTTCCGCGCAAAAGGCGATTTTGGCAGTGTTCCCAGGAATAACCTATTTCAAAAGGGAGGCACCCTAGCTCGCTATTACCTTTTACGATCGTTTCGAAACAAACACGAAGGTTACCCTGTTATCTTGGCACGTTGTTGTAATCGCTCCTTTGAAATATGCTAAAAGAGAAAAAAGAATAGAAATGGTTGTTGCATCAGTAGAACTTAAGCTTGTGAAAATGCTTCTGTAGTTTGTTGTCTTCCTTTGAAACCTTCTCTTCCCACGCACTTGTCCACGATTGTATGGCGCATTTTTGTAGTACTTGGGACTGTCTATCCTATTGTTGCAACGGCGATTTGCATATAATTCAATGAAGGCAATGCCTGCCGTTTTTTTTTTTTTTGCTCTGGATTCTGGAGTTCCTATTTTTTCTGAATTACTGCGGCACTTTTACGTGCGAAAACCGAAGGGTATAATTGTAGAATTGTATCCTATGGCGTTGTTTGCGCAAAATGGAATACAAGAATTTTGGACCTCTATTTGGCTGATGATGCAGCCACTCCTTATCTGTGAAGGGCAGTAAGTAAGAGGAAGAGTACAGATCGAAGCTGGCAAGACCAGTATGCTCGTAGGCGACGAGACAAGGCACGGACAATGCATTTTACATATTCGCCGCATAACATCGATGCCTAAAGTGACCGGCACGAAAGCTAGCTTTCAGAGAAAATTGCTTGAATTGCACCTGTCCTCTCCCTCACTCTCCACCACTTTCGATACAAATAATTTCACGCGCAATGTTTATTGTTGATCAACATAGTTTACGAAATGCGGTAATTAGC
The DNA here is from genome assembly GCF_055824585.1 of Amblyomma mixtum. Taxonomy (NCBI): domain Eukaryota; kingdom Metazoa; phylum Arthropoda; class Arachnida; order Ixodida; family Ixodidae; genus Amblyomma; species Amblyomma mixtum. The sequence goes on along the minus strand of NC_143017.1, from coordinate 60,700,321 downwards.
CTCGAAATTTCATAACCCGAAATTTTGAGAAGCACAACGGCCTGCCCTGTATTTTTGCAGCAGTTTCTTCGCCACTTTCATAACCATATTAAGGCTTTTGGTGTCACCACACAACTACAGGTGAGAGATACCGGAGCAAAAGGACTACTCCAAGGCGAAAAGAACAACACAAAAGCAATTCTATCAGTTTGGCTTGTCGCTAGAAGACCACCATCAGTTCTTAAGACATGCCTTGAGGTTGATAAGTACTGCTGCACTTGCTCTCTCAGGAACTTCGGTCTGCAAAAACCAGTCATGGACACAGAAGATGTGTGCATATTTTATCGTAAATAAGATTTGTCAAAAAAGGCCAGCGTAAAATAGCCTTCATAAAGCTGGCGCATCGTAATTGACATGCAGCAGACTGAGCGCCAGCATTTACAGTAAAGAGCCCAAAGGGGAGCAGAACAGTCCTTTTCTTCTTCCCACATTATGGCTGCTGTAATGTGAAATTTGTACCACGCTTCAAAATATCACAGCAAACTTGCATTGCACACAAAATTTCTGCAGTGTTGCGTGTAACGGCGAAGCCAAAGTCTATTCATTAGTGGGTTCTGTCTTGCTCTTATTCAACGCATTTAACAGTGGTACGAGAGATTACCTTAGATTGGTTTATGCTCTTGCCGTTAGGGAAGTTATCGCTTTCAATAGGCATTGGTTTCGTCGGGCAGGAGGTCAGGCACAATACTCATTTCATCTCTAATCAATCTGAAACTCTAGTAACAGAAAGCCTGTACTCACCCGAGAAGTGTTTAAATAAGAACTGTAATAAGCACTAGTTCACGCACCATTTCCCTGTGCTGGATATACATTGACAATGCTGGTTACATATATTACCATCAAGAAAAATCAGATAACGCCACTAAAGGAATAAAATCATAAGAGCGCCTGTGAAACACTCCCAAATACCATTCATAAATCGGCTGCAAAAGAAGCAAAGAAGAAAAAAAGGTAACGCGTGAAAGAAAAGCCCAGATACGAAGTCATACACAACTGAAAACGTTGAATGCAGCGAGTAAACGCACTGTTTGATTGCCTTCAGCACAGTATTTCCAGCAACGACCGAGACATTTAAAACAAGATTTCGATAGCAGTCCCAAATACAGCTCAGTGGATCCACGGATCGCGAACTCGGAAATGATCGAGCATTTTTGTAATAGGATCGGCACTGCCTTTCCTCGTGCCTCTTGTTTTTTTCTGGTCGTATGGACTTGTAAGCACAATGATGTTTCTAGAATCGCAGCCTTCCATGGCTCCCCGCCCGTTCTTCCCTTCGCAGTGAATTTCCACGTCTGGCAACTCCTCTCTTGAGATTCCGTCGAAGCAAGTCTTCTTTTTCTCATTTATTTACCATTTTTCTTCCCTGTACTCTGTTTTCTTCTGTTTCTGTGCTTGCTCGGCAAAAACATGTTGGGTCGCAACTTAGTATATTCTGAGGAGTAAAAAGCCAGGCTCATGGAGAGGAGACAAGGAGCAGTAAAGATTTCAAGAAATATTAAAAACGGGGAAAAAAAGGTAGAGACTTCAGACAGCATAAAATAAGGTACGAATACGTGCAATCATGACAGCAAAAAAAGGGGGCGCACGAAGGGAAAAGGAAAGAAGAGAAAGCTACAAACATGTAATACAAGCAACGAGGCATGAGCAGGGATGCAGCAGCGGGAGCAGTGAAAAGGAAAATCCCCTGGATTTGCCTGAGCCGAAGCCGACGCGAACGTCGCTTGGGGAACGCTTTGACGGCCGGTGAGATAGATCTGCTCGACTATGATATGAGAAATGCGTTGAGGGACCGGAGGGGAAGTTGCGCCGGAAGAACTGTTCTCAGCACTCACTATGCTCCTGGTTGTCCACCTCGGCTCTCTCATCTGCTCTTTTGAAATTATTCTTTTTTATTTACATTTTCTTGAAACCTGAAAGGCGAGCACCCATCGCTTCGGCGCTTAGGCGATCTTTCTCTTCTACTAAAAATCTGTTTTTTTTTTTTAATACATAAGACTGTGACGCGATAACTGTTGTTTCGTTTTGAAGATGGGCGTCTAGTTTTGGTTGCCAGTAACTCAGAATGCTTGCAACTCTAATTCACAGGGTACATTTGTCGTATCTATAACACTGGCTCGCATTAAACTTACCCGTATTTCGTATGATTTCTGTGCGTGCGTTTAATGCTTTTCTATCCAGTGACATTAGTTGTTTTGCTGTGTTCAATATTTATTTTTGCTCTGTAAAGGAGTACAGACACCTAATTTTGGCGGCATGTTTTCTTCTATACAATGATGCGGAACAAACTATTATACATGAATCGCCGCGTGGTAATCGCCTAAGAGCGCTAATTAATTTATAATGAAAATATTCTCTCATGCTGTTTCGGTTTCGGTTTCAACAGCCGAACTATATCTGTGGCGTCAAGGTGGTGTTATATGTCATGTAAGGCTTGGAAAAACTGTAATATACTAGCAGCCTCATTATTTGAATTCACTACAGTGTTGAAGCCATTCTTCCTCAAGAGCCGAAATGACAACGAGTGTAGAGCCAGTGTTTAGACTGCAGTTTTCTCATGCCTAACGGGACGATAACCACAATTTGACGACGCAGTCATAGTTCGGCTGGTCAAACCCAAACTGAAACATCATGAAAATGAAATTTCACTATAAGTTATTAACGCTGGTCTGAGAATACCACGTGGTAAACAATGTATACTAATACCTTACGCATCATTATAAAGAAGAAAACACGCACCCAAATATTAGGTGTCTATACTACTTTAAGGGTTTAAGTTGTGTGTTTGCAAACGCGGCCCAAAGCGTCACATTATGTTATCTTTGATGTTAACTCCGAAATAAAGATGGAATTAATGTTTGCGCACTTCAGATAATTTTTGTGTCACTTGCTTTACCCTTTATCGCGCGCTCAGCTGACCTCATCTTGTCGAAAGTTCTTTAGTGGCGTGTGTTTTTGACTGTGCCGTTCGTGCAGTATAGAGACGGAAACAGGGAAACGGAAACAGAGTAAAAGGAACTGAAAGAAAGTGTAAAAAGCATTGCCCATTTTACTACCCTGCACGTGGGGAAGGGAATAAGGAGGCTGAAGGAGAAGCGAAAAGGAAACTTGAGTTTGTTTAAATGTATTGACGCGCCCGCACCGCGGAGGAAACCTTTATTATATTTTCGGCATGGGTTGGATGAAAGTATGCCCTAGAAAGCTTTATAATCAGAATATTTTTGTCTTATCTTGCCTGAGTCAGATAAACGCCGTCTGATTAGGCGTTCGGTGGCAACAGCAAAGAAAGGAGTCGTATAGTGAAATGTGCGCAGGAACGCTAGCTTTCGCAGTCAAAATTTGTGGCATCAATTGGCATGGCATGAAAATTTTTGAACACTACGCGTCTTTCATACAAGAGTCACCACGCTTGAGGATAGAAACTTCATTTTAATTCTAGAGGTGGATATATTACTCCAGATATATCCGACATTTTCTACAAAAACAGATGCGTTTTCGTTCTACTACAGCCGGATTATCATATGACCATTTACTTGCAGGTTTAGATTGACAGCACTTTAGCTGTTTCGAGCTAAAGATAACGTAGTTCATCCGCTGCTCTGTATGCTTTGCTTTCTACCCTAAATGAAGCTCTAAAAAGCTTTCTTCTGCTACTGGTGTACTCTCACGAGGCCGCAAATTCATTCCCATATGCCCAAAGCTACAAATATATTATGCTCTATTTTTCTTACTTTAATGCTGTAGACTGGTATGCGCAACAAGAACTAAAACAATTAGGAAAAAGTTTGCCAACTAAAAAAGAAAAATTATCCGTCTCATCGTGAGCTCTGAACCAACGTCCAGTATTATTCTCAGGACAGCATCACTCAATATGGCACGTGTGAGCAATACCTATGAATTTGATTTGTGGCAAATAATGTACTTTTCTTCCACAATACGGTAATTTCTTAACACAACTTGCCGCTCTTGAACTTTGTACTATTGTTATCAACACTGGAAGACTCACCCTTCGCCGCACCATAAAAGAGGTCTACCTCGAGCTCCGCCTCGACAATCGCCTTTACCCTCCCCCTCATCCATCACTTACGGTGCCGCAGTCTCGCCTTCTTCGGCACATCCAAATGAATGCAGTTATCACTCCGTCCCGCCTCTTTGTCTCTCGCTATCGAACGGACCCTTCTTGTGCCAACTGCCGCTGTATCTATGCGGACATGGCCCATTGCCTCTTCTATTGCCCGGCTGCTCAGCAGTCGGGTTCCTACCCCCCATCCTCTCTATCCATCACCACCTGGCTCGACTGGCTTGGCGCTGAAGGGGAAGACCAGCGACTTCTGGTCGCCCAGGCGGTCAACATGCCCGGCCTGTAAATTATGGTCGAATAAAGGTCTTTTACTACTACTACTACTACTACTGACAAGTGGACTCCACTAAAGTTTAGAACCAATTACAAACTACAATTATTAGCTCATGATCTTCTATTTTTTCCTCAAAAATATAAAGACACTACTGGATTTAGTCCGAAACAATTGAGGACTTACTTTGTAAATATAATTTGTATCGTGCCATCTACCCCTACTTCAGTTATTATCCAAGTCTTTACGAACTCTTTTCATATTGCTGAACTGTTTCTATTGCGTTTGTTATTGACAAACCTTTTGTTAGCTTCTTTCTTTGGTGTTATACTAGTGTATGTTTTGCCTAAGCTTCTACTGATGCGTATTGTTCATGAACTGTTATAACGTTCTACTGCTGCTGCGATACTGTGTAATGGTTTTCTGGACTTTGTCAAGTTGTTTGTACAGCTCTTAGTTCAGGAGACCATGCAGTTGCTGGAAAATAAATTTGATTTCATTTGATTATTTTTTCGACCGCACTCATTTTAAAGCTGACAGAAAGTTTCGAGATAAAACGCCTAAAGCACGAAAGATAATCTCGAATAACACAGGACAAGTTGCCCTCTGCTGAGAACATTCCAGATAAATCTCGTCGACTCTCCCGTCACAAACAAAAGCGCATTGTGTTATTTTGAGCATAAACAAACATTATAAAGTTGTTCCTTGAAAGTTAAGCTATACCGGTCAGTCAAGCGTGAACTGCAATTATTTTGTTAAGTGTCGCGAACACCTCAGCAACAATCAGCGTAACTATCTTCGTTAGCACATCAAGGGATGCCAGTGGAACTCCGTAGAAAACGTTCCCTGGTTCGCGTACTGGTCAGGCGGGGCAATAAGTCAGTACCCTTTTTTATTTAATGTTTTCTGAATCATCAAGAGCGTAGCGTAAGCGGATTTGTGCGCACAGCAAGTTTAACGAAATGCATCACGCAGGAGCAGGAAAGGATTTTCAAGATGTAAAATCGATGGCAGGAAAAGTAAAAATAAAAAAAAATACCTCGTGCCAGAGAGGACGGCACGGCGAGTTCAGGCGAAGAGCGATTATCCGCGAATCCGTCTTTAAGGATTGCGTCGGGAGCGATGTCGGCAGTGGCTCCGGAAACGTCTCCAGACATCAATCACATCTCCTCGGTTCCCCTTTCGATGCTAGAGGACGAAGCTTGGTCAAGCCTAAGGAAGGCCATTTGCGTAGAGCGGAGGAGCGCCGAGACTCCCCTTTGGAATAAGTATTTGCATAATGTGATCTATGTAAAGAGCGCTGCTACGGCTGCGACCACAGAAAAGCCGACTAGCAGCGGGACTACTTGACATCGGTCGACCGCTCGGCATAGATGTTTCCTTTTTTTTTTTGGTTCTCCATCAAACGTCTGCCAGGCACCCCTCCTGCTCTGCGTCTCCTTCGGAGTTGTTTTTATTCTGTTATTTGTTTATTTTTGATGTCTCTTTTTGTTCATATTTCTTTCTCAGTTCACATATATGCTATGGCTGGCGACGGCAGCCATATTCAGCACGAACCTTCCTTTAGGGGCTGCGGCTTTAGCCAAAGCCTGACGACTGAAACCACTTTTGAATTATAGCATCTTCATGGAATTGCGCACCGGCTAGATTTGGACTAACCTGCGAATGTACGGGTTGTGCAATTTTTAGAAAACCACGTCAGGGGCATGAACACGGGCATGCTTCGCGGAGAATCCTCTGGCGTGAGTTTGAAGAAAAGAAAATATAGCGGCAGAGGGATTGAAAAGGGTGCTCTTGGGGAACAGAACAGGATTACTTTCACTATAGGCTCCAAGGTTGCGTTCACTTTGGTGCTCAGAATTATTTGTTTTTTTTTTATTGGTCTTCAGGGACGAGAGATTATGCCTGCTTGAGATCAAGAGGAAATGTCGCTGCTCTTAACCACCCTCGGCAAAGGTTCAGGTGGAATAACTTTATCAAGCCAGTAGATGAGAGCCCAGAATTTTTACGAGACCACAGATTTAAGTGCCCGTGTTTCTTTTAATGAATGTGACCGAGAAAATGCTAATGCTTGGAATTTCTAAGAGAAAACGGTACCCTGATAAATGAGGAGCGCAGTATAAGTACGTAGGAAAATTATGCGCCCGGCACGAACATAGTACAATTTATTTAGAGAATATATACGGAACCATTTTTCAGAGTTTTACGCTTAGAAAATATGTTGGCTTCTTCTGTAATGACCTGGAATGCTAGCTTTGGAAGAAAGTTTCTTTAAATCTCCATCTTCCTTCCATAATTAGGCAACGTGGAAAGCGTTGAGAGATGATAATCTTGCCTAATAAATGCCATCATTTACGATTCTCTAAAGCAGACTTTTTAGGTGCCCAAATAAAAGTCAGTTGCTGCGAAATTCAGACGGTGGTCGTTTGCCGTCTGTGTTTATTGAAGGCCTCATGGCAGAATGCTGCAGCTATTCTGTTCTACTGGAGTGATTTTGCTCCTGCTACCCCGGGCCTTATGGTATGCAGCATTGCAGAAACATTTTAGGATGTTTGATATTTATCACACAGCTATGGCAGGCGCCGGTTCTTCGGGGCTGTTCTATGAGTGTCTCATAACGTTTACTGTACATTGTTACCCCCTGCTGTCATTTATTACAAAATGCTTAGTTAGACTTGCGGAAACCTCGTTTTTGAAGTCTGGAGAGTGTCCCTGCACCGAGAGCGTTAAGAGGTATCTGTAACAGCCCGCGTCCTCGCTTCGGCGGATGTGGTTGTTGCGACGTGCGTCTGTTCTTTCACGCTTTCCTTCCATATCTTTTTGCGATGTCAGTGCACGTTAAATTACCCCATGCGGTGAAAATTTCCCTAGCCCTTCACCACGGCGTCCCTCATAGCCTGAGTCGCTTTGGGACGTTAAACCCACTAGAACCAAACCTAACCTTTCAACTCTCCTCTATATGCACGTCGCAGCGCTTGTCGCTCAGCTCGAGCCAGTAGACAGGCCCGTACATTTTCCTTTTCATTTCAGTCGCAACAATAATAACTCAATAACACAATAACGCAACAACAATAACCCCATCATCAACTTTCACCCTCATTGAGTCAATTCATTATGATTCTGACGTATGAGGTCCCGTGACAGGTACCACTTCCTGTCTGTGATGTGCCTACTAAACTGTCGAGGGATTTTTTGGAACGCGGAGTGTCGGCAGTGGTGCGTCGCACAGCGGAGCGCCGTGCTTGCCAGCCCCGTGTTGCGCGTGTGCGCGTGCGAATAGTGTGTGCGAGTCAGGCACGAGGAGCGGAGAGCTTGCGTGTCAGTAAACAAAGGTGTAGAGGAAGACACCGCAGCACAAGTTTGGTCATTCAAGCGTGGAGGTGGCAGCCGTCGGACGTTGGGTCCGTGCTGCCGGAGACTTCATTTGGATCAACGAGGCAGGCTTACTGCGTCCCTTTCGAGTTCGAAAGTGGCAGCAGATGGATTGAGGGTCCCTGCTGCCGAGGCTTCTTTGGATGGGCTGCATACAAATACGGTGTTTTGGGACGCCGTCGACGGGACCTGGATACGTTTTTCCTGCTGCAGCTGCCCAGTTCTTGGGGGAGTTTATCAGCGTCTACCATGTCGAACTCCGCTCCTCACCTCCCGGTTCTCTACCACCGCTTCCCTGGACGCAACGCCAGCGACGCATCGCAAGTCATCAATCCGCGTCTGTGCTGTCTAAAAAGCATTCCCGCTCGACCTGGAACGCTATGTAGCCGATGAACGCTTTCCTTTTATCCGTAGTGTTGTACGCGTGTCTAGTGTGTGTTTTTCTTGGTGTTTTCGTTTTTTTATTGGCTCATTTCCTTTAAAATATAAACACGGCTTCGTTTTTTTTTATTTGATTCGTTTGTTTTCTTCTTCGAACCTGCACGCGAACGCGTTCACCTTCAGCAGTCGGGGACACGTCACTCCTTTCGCGACACTGTGGACATATTTTGCGGACACTTTCAGCGGACAACTTCCGTGACATCTTTTCGTTAGCATGAGCCTTATAATGATTTGGCATTGAATTGCTTGCGTAATTTGATCTTGTGGTCATAACAGCTCGCTAAAAACGCTGGTGACACAGCCTGTAGACATGTGTCAAGGCGCACTCTCATAGAGTGAGGCGATATTACGTTCACAGCCATGAGAGTGCATTTCGTTAAGAGATTGCATTGCGAGTACAGTGGTGGGCAGCCTTGTCTAGAGCAATCGGGCGGTGCATTTCCTTGCAAACAAATCCAGATTTTGTGGCAGCCTCTAGGGTCCAGCTGCAACGCTTGCACGGAAGTAGCGCCAGATAGCCTCGTAAACAAAGCAGGTACGAAAATTTTGCCCTGTAATGAGAGGCTGCTCTCTAATTTCGGTTTTTGTTACCAAGTGCGCACTGCTCAAGCGCTCTAGAGAAGGCTGCTCACCACTGTACTATCGCGCTCAATATGAGTTGCAACGCGCGGTCATCGACCGGGGCTCGTTCCGTGGTGTGCCTCCTCTAAACAGTCGCTCGGAATTCTGGGGGAAACTTTTTCCTGAGCGGGGGTGCTGTTGTTTCCTGGAACAGCAGTTTCTCCCAGAATTCCGAGCGACTGTTTCGAGGAGGCACACCACGGAACGAGCCCCGGTCGATGACCGCGCGTTGCAACTCATATTGAGCGCGATAGTACGTGCAATGGCCTAGTGCTGTAATGTGCAGGATTTTGTGTATTCCTTGTGTCAACGCGAAGAGGGACCGCAAATATTTTGCAACGCGTTTAATCGCAAGGTAAATTATTTTATTTTCATAAATGTGTATTTTAATATAAAAAATGCATTCGTGAGTCATTACTTTAGACAGGCAGAGTGATACTGAAGAAAGGTGTCATTGTGGCTCATTTTTTCGTGGTAGTGAATCGAAAAAAAAAAACTGCAGTCTGCACTGCAATATGGGAACTCTTTGATCTGGCTCAGTGGTATATTTCTTGCATGTGCTTGTATCGATACTAAGAACGAAATGTCATGAATTCTCATAGGTGTGTTTTAACCGTCGAACAGCGTGTGATGTGCATATCTATTTATGTCCTGACCGCGTGCGTCTTGTTGGCCATATGTGTGTTAACTGAACATTGTTAGCAGAGGCACTCTTCCTACAGAGAAGATCATTCTTCATAGGATCATTTCTATTCCTCTTCGTACAGAAGGACTTTATTCTAGTTCTACTTATTCTTTTCAGAGATGTCGCAACAATCCTTGCAACTATATACGTTTTCCTCGATGCATTCATCATATTACGACGGAATGCGTAGACGGCTTTAACAACGGATGCCAACATCTCAGTAGATAAAATCAAAATAAAAAAAAACAAATGGTTTTCTGATTTTTGAAGCTCACATAAAAATATCAGTCAGGAAAAAGGAAAGAGTGCTGGGTCCAGCTCTTTTTGTAATTGCTTAAGCTCGCATTCATTAACAGCACACTTAAGACGGCTAGAGAATGGATAAGAGCTTTTGTACATTTGTGCTTGCAGTTAGCCGGGAAAGCTGCCTTTTTTCCGAATAGGGTCTTGCATCTTTACATTGGTGCGTTTCGTTTTCGTGAACGGGTTTCTTACTTAATCTTTTTGTTTGTACATTATCTTTCTTTCTCTCAACATGTCTTTCAACTCCTTCTCTTCTAAGTGAAATTAATAGTGGTGCAAGGGGCGCACGCAAAGAAAGACCTCCCGCGGTGAAACTTTCGTGCCTGTAAATGGAAATTCAACGACTCTATCACGAGCTGGTGCTAATGAATTTCGGAAGCTCTGCCCTAGCCTGCCTCTCCGTTCAAGAGCTGTTACTAAGGTGCCTGCCTTCAGCGCCAGTTTCTCTCAAGCGATACGGAGGACTACGCCTGAAATATGAATGTGCACTTTCAAGTGGCATCTTTTCATTTTTTCTTAGAACGTTACCTCTTGTATTCTATGAATGCAGCTCTACGCCGCCAAACTGCGAAAAGAAACTCTTGAGATGAGTGGAACCACTTTCAACAACGATTACTTCCACTCTTGAGGTGTTGAAATTTATCAAGCGGAGGCATTTTTCTCCGAATTTATTTTGCGTGTACTCAACAGTAAAGGGAAACTAACTTCCCGGGCATCATTATCATCAGTAAGACTACGCCCACTGCAGGGCAAGCGCCTCTCCTATGTTTCTCCAATTAACCCTGGAATCGGCAATGAACAAAGTAAAAATTACGAGGAACTTTAGCGGCTAAAGTGGTGAAAGGCGAAAGCCTGAGTGCTGCATTCTGCTACGCGATTGTTCACTGTACATTTTGTTGGTGCATTAATTAACTGCCAATTAATGACGCTTAAGCTTGGCCTTTAGGAGTGGAACGCGACAGCGTGTTGTAGCGCTGCCACGGAGTCCAAGGAACGCCGCCACCCGTTCGGCGCAATGGTGGTGGTGGTAAAACTTTATTTGCCACAGTAGGGGTCCGAAGGACACTCGGCTAGGCGCCAGGTGTAGAGGGCAGCTCCCACGTAGGCACAGAGAGCCCGAAGCTCTCCGCCGCCTCGCGGGCTTCCTGGACAGCCCGAAGCTGGTCGTGTAGTGAAGCGCAATGCGTTGCCAGTTGAACGCAATGCTTTTTGAGCAAAGGTAATGGGGCTGTAATTCTCTGTCATCTCGGTGGACACCTGAGCCGCACCGTACAGGAAGGGAGGAAGTGTGAGTGAAAGAAGAAAGAGGGGCCGTAATGAAGAAAATGAAAATTCTATTTGAGGAAAGGAAGTTGTGCAGTAACTGCCTCACATATTTCGGTGGACACCCGTCAAAATTCCCGCGCGGTGACGTCACGACAATTTGGACCAATCTGAAACGCGGACAAATACGCCTTGCTCGTCGGTAAATTGGTTTTTGAGGAAAGGAAATGTGTCTGTCTCTCATATCTCAGTGGACACCTAAACCTCGCCGTAACGGGAAGGGAGGAAGATGGGAGTGAACGAAGACACCGTATTCACTAGACGCACCTTTGTTCATTCCAAACCATCGAGCTTGCATGGCGGAGGAGAAAGACGAAGACGGCGTTCCGAACGGTCGCGTTTTTGATGATTAGTTCGGCTGTGTTTTATTCTCTGGTGCACCAGCGTATAAACTTCGCCCCTTGATTCTCTTGGAGCGGGAGGCGTTGCGCCTTTGTTTGGGCCTTCCAAAATTTGTGGCGAATTCCGTTTTGTACCTAGAAGCGCGTACTCCATCATTGACTTCTAGATTTCGGCTCTTAACGGTGAAAACGTTCGTAAGGATGTGCGATTCTTCGCTCCATGCCTCCAATTTGATCTTCCTTCGTCAGCCTAGGCTATTTTTCAACGAAACCTGGTCTCGTTTCCGTACCCCTGAGATATGTTTGGTACAATCCCTCCTGGACCCCTTAAACGTCCGCATTTCGGACATCCGTCCGGTATGCGCCAACTCATCTATTGAGATTGTCTTCGATGACATCTTTCCAAAACATGCAAAGTTAATGCCTTTTCATTTGCTCAGCGGTTTATTGCAGGATTACCTGCTGTGCTTTAAATCTCATGTGCTCATAGCGACAGACGCCTCACAGTGTGAAGAAAAGGCCGGTGTTGGCATTTTCTCCATCTCCCTTGACTGGTCATTCTCACTCCGCCTTCCCGATTACACCCCTATTTATTTGGCCGAATTTCTAGCAGTAGTCTTAGCGTTGCGCAAATTAAACAGCTCCTTGTCTTCTGTCATAATTATGATAGATTCATTATCGTTGTGTTCCTCTCTCACCGCGCCTACAACATCTCAGGCACTTCGGTTACTCAAATGCTTGGTTCCACCCCACGTGTGTTCATTACGGTTGGTCTGGGTGCCTGGGCACAGAGGAATCCACTTGAATGAGGTTGCTAATACCCTGGCGAAGGCATCTCTTAAAGGCCCAGTCGTATCTGTGCTTCCACCCAGCGCATATATTACCGCGGCCAGGTTTCGCAGGTATCTGCTCTTGAAAGAATTCGCAGCATCAGCTCTGACCTCCTCTCCCGAATTCCGGCATCTCCTTTACCCGTGGTGCAGTAAAGGATGGCGATCACGCAAGCTTGAGGTTTCCTTCACGCGTCTACGTTGTCGCGTGCCTCTTTTAAACTTCTACCTTTATAGATCTGGTCTGGCGGTCTCCCCATTGTGCCCGTTCTGCGGAGAACCCGAAACGATAGATCATTTCTTGTTGACCTGCCGCCGTTTCTCCTCTTTACGGAGCCGCCTGCTGGAGCTTCCGTTACGACAGCTTGGTCTAAGTCTGTCAGCTGGGGTTGCTCTGTCTCTTGGGGCTTCCTCCCTTGGGCACAGCAACTGGAATGTGCTCTCCGCCATGCAAAACTTCCTTACAGACACTAAACGGCTGCCGTCTTAAGCTCTGCTCTTTCTCATGATCAATATTTCTCTAGAATGAAAGCTTTCTGAAACGTGGAATATTTAGCCCCGTTCTCTATTTCAGTCACCGATCTCACAGCATTTGTTTAACCTATTTCAATTACACATCTGAGATCCTTTCATTTATTTCCTAATTGCTATTATTATCATGATTATTTTATTTTTCCCCACCATTATTTTCTTGTTTAACATTTTGTACACCTATCAGTTGCCGCCTGTGTCTTGGCCAATCCCCCGCAGTGGGTATGCGCCATTTTCTAGAGGACAACAACAACAACAACTCTCCGCAGAAATGGATAAATCGGCCCTAGGCCGCTTCTGCTGCCAGTAATACTTACCGTACTGTTTTTCCCCGTCTGCCTGCTGGTAAGCTTATTTTAACTCCGTATTTCTGCATGCGGACCTTGCTGGCCGTCCCTATCGTGCCCAGGACTTCAGAGATGCCTTACGGGAAGTCGTTGACATCTGTGACATCAGCTCTATCGGACAGTTTCAGATGTCTCACGTATGGATGATAACATGCAAGACAGCGTTAGCGAAAGCTAAGCTCGTGAGCACTCATGAGTTACAAGTGAAAAACCGCCGTTGTCTAGTGATTGACCCGGAACTGAAGACAGTAAAGCTCAAGATACTTTGGCTCCCTGAACATCTTGAAGATTTTTACATTCGGGACACCCTTCGCGCTTGCGGAACGATTACGTCCATCACAGTGGAGCACTGGAGGGTTAAAGAAATGGAGGGCATGCGCACCTTGAATCTAGACGTTGCCTTGACTCTTGCTGATGGCGTCACTGTCAATGACGTGCCTCACATTTTGACAATTTGCGGTGTACAATGTCTGGTTTTAGTGCCAGGAAGGCCACCACTGTGTCTCCGTTGCCACAAGGTTGGCCATATACGCCGTCATTGCCGAACTCCTCGGTGTGATGATTGTCGGCGTTTCGGCCATACTACAGAGGAGTGCGTAGTGTCGTATGCTGATAAGCTACGCGGTGGCACCCGTTCCATGGACGACGCATTGAAGGAGCACTTGATGGACGCAACAGAAGTTTTGGATGCTGCTGGTGGCACGCCAGCCGTTGCGCCCATTGACTCAGCGACTACTGACCTGCTGTCTGGCCCCGTTCCTGCTGTGCAGCATGAGTCTACCCAGCCTTCACAGATTGTGCAGCTGTCTGCAGATGATGAGCGTCGATGCGTGGCGGAGCAGGCTCCAGCTATATGTAGTGTCAGTGAAGGCACTCTTGGCGCACGTGCCTGTGCTGTGCGTGGGCCAGAGGAAGACAAGGACGATGGTGTGGCTCCGGCGCCGAGTGTCTGTACTGCTATATCTTCTGAGGCTCCTGCCGGACGTGCCACACAGGTAACAGAGTGCCAACCTGGCACTTCACTCCCCGACAGCAACTGTGATGCCGATGAGCAAATTTTAAGTGCGGCCTCAAAGCGCGGTGTGTCTCCGAGTTCTGCCTCCTCTGAGGAGGACAGTGTCCCCGCCAAGCACAAGTCCCGCCGTCGAAAGTCAAAGAATAAGAAACCTCCTCGGCGCTCCAGATCAAGGAGAAAGGGCGTCAACTCTAGGGAGGTCTCACCTTCCGGAGTGATGCCCCCAGACACCGTGGATGCCTGATTGAAGCTCCAGTTAGCCACCATGGCGTCTAACCAGCAGTTGACTGTCGCAACACTCAACATATGTGGACTCCGTTCAAGGCAGAAACAGGTACAGTTATGCCGATTGCTTTGGGGCAATCGGCTATACATTGTCGCTATTCAAGAAACTAAGATAGAAAGTAAGTGGATACAGAGATAGCTCTGCGACCTTTCCCAACACATTACAACGTCTGTGTGTCGCACTCAGTGGGTCTTTCGGCAGGTTGCTTTCTTTTCTTAAAGAAGAGTCTACCTATTTCTGACTAAGTACCAGGTTGACATAGAAGCGCGTCTGATATGTTGTGACTTTCGACTGCATGGCGAGTCGTGGAGGGTTATCAATGTGTATACTTCAAATAATCCGGTGCAACGAGCAGTTTTTTTTCATGCAATTGCAACTCTCCTAGGATGTGATCGTTATGTCGTTTTCATGGGTGACTTCAACTGTGTGTGCGACCCACGCGATCGCACAGGCCGTAACCAAAACGCCGATAAGAGCTCTGGTATATTTTTGCCTATTACCGAAAACGTAGGTTTAATTGATGCCGGATTGCCATCCGCCTTCACATACATCAGAGGAACCTCACATTCACGCCTTGATTGCATTTACGTTTCCGTAGATCTCCTTAAACGGCACATTTCATGTGATGTCAAGCCTGTGTCTTTCTCAGATCATGCTATGGTCATTGCGCGGATTGGAGAATGCGCCCGTCCGAAATTTCAGCCGCAGTGTGAACTGTGGGAGCTTAATTCCGAGCTTCTAAATGATGAGCATTTTCAGCAGCGAGTGATGACAGCTTTGGAATCTTGCTTGGTCATGGATGTCCCATTATTTGCAGCTTAGGAGATGTTTAAGCTAGAAGTTCGTAGCATAGCTATTGAGATCGGCTCCGTGAAGGCTTATCTTAAGCATGGTGAGGAGAAACGGTTACTTCAGAGTCTTTATAATCTGCATGCGCTTGAATGTGAGGCTCCTGGATTGTACATAGAGGAAATTGTTGCTGTTAAGTGCAACCTTCAGAAGTTTGATGCAGAACGCTATCGTGCGGCCCGTGTACGATCCCGCAGCAACCGTGCTCTGCACTCTGAGGAGCCTACTAGACACGCCTTGCTAGATGAGCGTCGTCACGTGGCTGCCAAGCGAATTTCTGAGCTCTACTGTGGTGGTGCCCTGGTCACAAGTACAGATGTCATAGTTACCGAGTTTGAAAACCACTATAGCTCTCTGTTTGCTGCCAAGTCTAGCACTGCTGATGATGATCATATAGCGCGATTGGTGTCCATGATTAACCCACTCAATGAGGATGAGTGCAAGGCAATAAGTGGCTCTTTAAGCTTGGGTGAATTGCAAGATGCAATTGATCAATTGCCGCTTTCGAAAACTCCGGGGCCTGACGGCCTCTCAGGAGAGTTTTACAAGGCATTTAAATCCGTTCTAGCCCCTGTCCTGGTCCAAATTTTTGAGACAAGTATTGATGTTGAATTTATGCCTCAGTCATTTACGAAAAGTCATATTGTCTTTATACCAAAAACCGACGATAAGGAAAAACTTCGATTTGTAGATGCCTACAGACCAATCACGCTTTCTAATGTAATGTAGATTATAAGATTTTTGCTAAAGTACTGTCAAATCGGCTGCAGCTTGCAATGTCTACTTTGATTGGGCCTCATCAAACATGTGGCTTGCGGGGACGATCAATACAATCTAACCTACATGTAGCGCGTACCGTGTTGCAGTATTGCAGTGACGCTCAAGAACAATTAGCAATGCTGCAAATTGACCTGAAAAAGGCATTTGATCGAGTGTGCCATTCATTTCTTTTTGCACTTTTAAATCACGTCAATCTCGGTTCAATACTTTTTACTGGCATACGCCTTTGTTACAAATCCTGTACCACGCGCTTGATTGTTAATGGCTGTCTCTCGCAACCAGTCCCAATTCAGTCTTCGGTGAAGCAAGGGTGCCCACTGTCTCCGCTCCTGTTCGCATTATACTTGGAGCCACTTTGCATAAGTGTTATAAACAGTAGAGCTGTCAATGGTTTCCGAATAATGGGCCACGAACTGAAGGTATTGGCTTATGCAGATGACCTTGCGATTTTTTGTACTGATAAGCCAAGCATCGATGAGGTTATTCGTTTAACGAAGGACTTTGGTTCGGTGTCAGGAAGTCGGATTAATCGCTCTAAGAGGTGCGGCCTTTGGTATGGTAGCTGGGGTTCGACACCTGCTGAATATGCTGGTATAACATGGACATGCAGGCCACCAAAGTACCTTGGCGTCCCTTTGAGTGCCTATAAGCATAGCGCACAACATTGGAAAGACCGCGTGTCAACTCTTCAGCGCTATTCTCAAACGTTTGTCCCCCATGGCCTCTCAATTTTTGGCAGGGCGACCGCCTCTAATCGGTTTCTCGCCACTAAAATATATTATGTACTGCAAATTATTCATTGCGCAAGACTTCCTATCCAGCGTTTTCACAGGGTTTTCGCCACTTTTGTGTGGGATTCGTCTTTTGAATCCATGAGGCGTGATAACCTTTTTCAGCCTGTAAGCGCTGGCGTCCTTGGTCTAGTTCACCTGTATGTCCGACATATAGTGTCACGTTTCATGTTTTTCCGTGACACTACACACCCAATAGTACGTTCATTCCTGCAAACAAATTTAGTTCATGTTTTACCCAACCTCACTGTGTCATCAAATGTTTGTGACCGTCCGTGTTTGTGGGGTACAATGCAAGAGGTGTATTTGGCTGTCCGTTTCCTACTTGTTCGTTTTTCTCCTGAGTTCCTTTTTTTAGTGTCGAGGAAACAGTGGTATAAGGATTTGATTAGTATGCTCTTCCCTCCGCCCATGTACCGCTCTCTGTATTTTGGTTTACCGGGGCATGACGTACTCAAAAGAGTACGTAAGATGCCAGTCTCGCCGTGTACAAAGACCTTTTTCTTTGAGTTACACACCGGTACGTTGCCCATTAGAACATGGTTAGATAAAAAGGGCATTTTTGTGTCTACCGTTAATTGCCGCCTTTGTGATGAGCCAGAAACAATTGAGCATTGTTTCATCAGTTGCAAAGATGTAGTACTCTTCTGGGATATCCTGCAACGCACATTTAAAAAAAGAATTCATCTGATTTCACATTCTGTTCGCTATCTCACTGCGCTGCCATTTGTTGATGAACTCCTGGACATGTTCTTTCTGATTGGACTGCACAGCCTGTGGAAAACCCGCATGATGGACAGACACTGAACCCGTTGTGTCTACAAAGGATCACTTCAGTCGAATGGTTGTTCATCTAAGAGACGTGTATGCCCAGACTGAGTACGAACCAGAGTGGCACTCACTATTAGTGATGTGCTCTGCATTGCCCCTTTTCTAGTGCATGGTATTTTGAATATGTATCGTTTACCGCTGTTTTCATAATGGCTTGTATATAGTTCATGTACATAGAACATTACATCTCTGTAATAAATACCGTGTTGAAGAAAAAGAAAAGCTGGCATGGCGGAGTGGTAGCGTGCTCGACTCGCACTCCGGAGACCGGGGTTCGATTCCCAAGCTTGGCCAATTTCCTACTCGGTTTTATTTATTTATCTGGTCTGACTAGAAAGGTTAGACTAATTGGTTAAGTAAGCAATTAACTAAACTCAGTCAAACTTACTTGGAGCATCACTATACGATCTCTTTAATTGGTTGCGTGGTTAGTAGCCAAAGTACAATTGGCCCCGTTTGAAATTCGCGCACTGTGACGTCACGGCCGTTTCGATCAACTGAAAAGCGTGACATTTCTGTCGACAGCTCCTGCTTACAACGATGAGGCATTAAAGGCTTTCGCCTTAAAATCACAGTACTCTGTACTAATGGGCGACTTCAGTGCGAAAGTAGACAAGAAACAGGCCGGAGAACAGGGGGTTGGCGCCTATGGCATAGGTTCTAGGAAAAGCAGGGAAGAGTTATTAGTATAATTCGCAGAGAGAAATAATTTGCCATTCATGGATACCTTCTTCCATAGACGAAACAACAAGAAGTGGACGTGAAAGAGCTACAATGATGAAACTAAAAATGTAATTGACTTCATGCTTTACGAACACCCTGGTATCGTACAGAATGTGGACGAGCGCGGAAACGTTTGTTGTAGCGACCACAGATTGGTAAGGTCCCGAATTAGCTTAGGCCTGAAAAGAGAACAAAGGAAATTAGTGAAGCGGAAGCCCATTAACGAGTTAGCTGCAAGGGAGAAGTAGAGGAATCAGCAATATCGCTGCAGAACAGATTTTTGGCTCTAACTAAGGAAGACGATCTTAATGTTAGAAAAATGAACGATAATCTCACAGCTAACATTGCGAAGTGTGCTAGAGAAGTAGGCGGTAGAGAGGTTCGACAGGATACCGGCAAGCTACCTAAGGAGACAAAAAATCTTATTAAGAAACGCCCAACCATGAAATCATCAAACCCTACCGACAGAATAGGACTGGTAGAGCTATCAAAGTTAATAAGCGCAAAGGTAGCCGACATAAGGAAGTTTAACATGGAGGAAATTCAGCATGCTCTAAAGAAAAGAGGTAGCCTAAAAGCACTGAAGAGAAAACTAGGCTTAAGTAAAAACCAGATGTATGCGT
This sequence comes from Amblyomma mixtum, assembly GCF_055824585.1. Lineage (NCBI taxonomy): Eukaryota > Metazoa > Arthropoda > Arachnida > Ixodida > Ixodidae > Amblyomma > Amblyomma mixtum. The sequence continues at coordinate 60,681,241 of NC_143017.1, read as the reverse complement.
GAGAAGAAGTGGGCAGTGTCGTTCGCAATGTAGATAAGGTAGTTAAAGTAGACGAAGAGTTCTTCACAAACATATACAGCAGTCAATGTAATCAGACCGTTAATCAGAGAGGCGGTAGATCACAGCAATGGGATATCTCGCCAGTAACGGAAGCGGAAATAAAGAAAGCCTTACGAGCAATGAGAAGGAGGAAAACAGCCGGTGAGGATCAGGTAACAGCAGATCTCTTGCAGGCTAATGGGGAGATAGTGCTAGAAAAACTAGCCACCCTGTATACGCAATGACATGTGACCTCCAGAGTACCAAAAGCTTGAAATACCTTTAGTATTATCTCAATTCATGAGAATGGAGACGCCAAGGACTTGGAAAATTACACACCGACCAGCTTACTGTGTCTTACTTACAAGGTATTTAATAAGGTAGTCGCAAATAGCATCACGACAACCGTACACTTCAATCAGGCAAATGATCAGGCAGGCTTTCATATAAGATACTCGACAATAGACTGTATTCACACTATCAATCAGGCGATAGAGATATGCGCAGAATAAAACCAACCCGTATATAAAGCATTCATTTTTTACGAGAACGCACTTGACTGAGTTGAAACCTCACCAGTCATGCGCACATTGCGAAATAAGGGTGTACAAGAGTTTTATGTGAAAATACTGGAAGATATATATATATATATATATATATATATATATATATATATATATATATATATATATATATATATATATATATATATATATATATTGGCAAGTGGACACCACTGCCACGTATTCAAACGCGATTGAGGAGCCCAGTGACCCAGGGAGTCAGTTATGCTCGTCTTACACTTCATCGTCAGTGCCAATTTACCCAATGTACCCCGGCGGCCTATGCTCCTGTGTTGCGTTTCTGTGCCAACGTTGTCAACGCCAACGTGTATTGCTTTAGTGCCGTCTTTCTCCCCCAACGATGTCCACTCCAACGCATGCAGCGCACATCTCTCTGTCACTACCGCCACATAGCTCAAAGTGCGAATTTTAGTTTCATAGTTTCATTACTTGATGGAGAAGACGGTGTGCAATGCACATCGGCAGAGTGTGTTGCAGTTTAATAGTAAGTGCGTTTGGCTGCGGCGGTGGCCTTTTTCATTGCCTTTTTTTCTAGTTCTTTGTTCCTCATATGTGTTGTATTATAATGTACTTGCTATCTGCCCCGAATTGACTCCTTTCTCGTGCTTCATTAGTTATGGGTATTGTTTTGAGACTGTCTTTTAAATGTTTGTAGATAGCTCATGTACTTTAAGCATCTCATCGTTGTAATAAATACAATGTTTAAAAAAAAAAGCGGCGATGGCTTTGTGCTCTCCCGCGGTGGCCAGCGAAGCTAATCTTTTCGCTTCGCCGCAGGTTCGAATACCAGTCGTTGATATTTATTGGATTTCTTTAAGAGAGCAGCTCTTAGGCGCCCGTTTCTGCGTTTCGAGGCATCACCGTTGTCAGTTGTAACCAGCAGTGGACACCCTTTACGCTGCGAAAGCAATGGAGCGGGAAATTGGAAAGGAGAAAGTAAAAGCACAACTTCCTCCCCTCCTTAGCAACCGGCGTGCCACTGGGGGGCGCAGCTGTGCATAGCAACCGTTACGCCACACAGTAGCGGTAGAACGAATCCGCGCGAGTAGGCAGTGGCAGCTACACCGTCGCTCCTTCGCCAGACGTCTCGTTGCAGTCGAGTGAGTGAGACGCAAGGCTCCGAAGCGGCCCAGTGATTCCGCGCCTAGAGGTTCGGGGAAGCGGAAGTGGGTTGACCACAAGGCTTTCGCCGAGCACACTACAATTTCCATACTGTCTTCGGTATTTTTTTTGAGGAAAGAAAATGCGCAGTATCTGTCTCCCGCAGGTGCGAAAGCAATAGATCGGGGGCTTGGAAAGCAGAGGGTAAAATCTGTAAATTGGTTTTTGAGGAAAGGAAAAGTGCAGTATCTCTCTCACACATCTCGATGGACACCTGAACCAGACAGAAGGTGCGTATCTGCCCTCTTTGAACAGTGGACACCTCAATCGTGCTTTAAGCTACGTGGCGGTAGTGACCACCGTGGTAGTGACCGATGTGCGCTGCATGCTTTGGCGTTGACAGCGTTGTGCCAGA